>NC_053027.1:54882291-54928355 GCF_003073215.2 Triticum urartu
GCCGGGGCGAGGTGTCCGGGACGGACATGGCCCGTTAGGTCGGTTTACTTTTTTTTGTTCTTAAATAATCCTGACGCGGAAAAAATAATAAAATAAAAACTAAAAGGAGTCCAAAAATCCTGAAAAAAAAATTCAAGGTCCTCTAATAATATTGTGGACAAAGTGAACATTTATTTGGGCCTCTAATGCAATTTTGAAAAACGCATATTTTTCCTAATTCAAATAAAATAGCAATGGAAGTCCAAATAAAATACTTATTTGTTTTTCATATTTTCCTCCAATATTTCTTTATTTGCAGAAGTCATTTTATCCCCTCTCTTTTATTTTTCATATTAGAAATATTTGAAGAGAAAAATAATTAAAACCAAATGATCCTCTTTTCAAAATTTGAGAAAAACTCAAATATGAAAATAATGAAATTCCCAACTCTCCATGTGGGTCCTTGAGTTGCTTAGAACTTCTAGGATCAACCAAAATGCAATAAAATATGATATGCAATGATGACCTATGTATAACATTCCAAATTGAAAATTTGGGATGTTACAAACCTACCCCCCTTAAGATGAATCTCGTCCTTGATATTCGAGTTGGCTAGAAGATAGGTGTGGGCGGTCCTTGCGTAGGTCTTCCTCTCGTTCCCAGGTGGCTTCATCCTCGGCATGGTGGCTCCACTAAACTTTGCAAAATTTGATAACCTTGCTGTGTGTAACTCGACTGGCAAACTCGAGAATCTTGACTGGTTTCTCCTCATGGGTCAGATCACGATCCAACTAAATTGCTTCCAGGGGCACTGTGTCTCTCAGAGGGATATCAGCCATCTCTACATGACACTTCTTCAACTGGGAAACATGAAACACATCATGAACTCCTGACAGTCCTTCGGGTAGCTCCAACTTGTAGGCAACCTCTCCCATACGTTCCAAAACGCGGTATGGTCCTACAAATCTCGGGGTTAACTTTCCCTTAACTCCAAAACGTTTAACTCCTCGCAGGGGTGACACACAAAGATATGCTCTATCTCCGATTTCATAGACTACATGCTTGCGTTTTGAGTCTGCATAACTCTTCTTCCTAGACTGAGCTACCTTCAGTCTATCTCGAATTAGCTTAACCTTCTCTTCGGACTCCTTTATTAAATCTGGTCCAAACAACTGACGGTCTCCAACTTCGTCCCACATCAACGGTGTTCGGCATCTTCTTCCATACAATGCTTCGAAAGGTGCCATCTTCAGACTGGCCTGGTAGCTGTTGTTGTATGAGAACTCCACGTAGGGCAAGTTATCATCCCAACTAGATCCATAATCTAGCGCAGTGATGTCTACTACACAACCTTCTTCTTGTAGACGTTGTTGGGCCTCCAAGTGCAGAGGTTTGTAGGACAGTAGCAAATTTCCCTCAAGTGGATGACCTAAGGTTTATCAAACCGTGGGAGGCGTAGGATGAAGATGGTCTCTCTCAAACAACCCTGCAACCTAATAAGAGAGAGTCTCTTGTGTCCCCAACACACCCAATGCAATGGTAAATTGTATAGGTGCACTAGTTCGGCGAAGAGATGGTGATACAGGTGCAATATGGATGGTAGATATATGTTTTTGTAATATGAAAATAGAAAAACAGCAAGGTAACTAATGATAAAAGTGAGCACAAACGGTATTGCAATGCTAGGAAACAAGTCCTAGGGTTCATACTTTCACTAGTGCAAGTTGTCTCAACAATAATAACATAATTGGATCACATAACTATCCCTCAACATGCAACAAAGAGTCACTCCAAGGTCACTAATAGCAGAGAACAAACGAAGAGATTATGGTAATGAAACCACCTCAAAGTTATTCTTTCTGATCGATCTATTCAAGAGTCCGTAGTAAAATAACATGAAGCTATTCTTTCCGTTCAATCTATCCTAGAGTTCGTACTAGAATAACACCTTAAGACACAAATCAATCAAAACCCTAATGTCAGCTAGATACTCTAATGTCACCTCAAGTATCCGCGGGTATGATTATACGATATGCATCACACAATCTCATATTCGTCTATTCAAACCAACACAAAGTACTTCAAAGAGTTCCCCAAAGTTTCTACCGGAGAGTCAAGACGAAAACGTGTGCCAACCCCTATGCATAGGTTCATGGGCGGAACCCGCAAGTTGATCACCAAAACATACATCAAGTGAATCAATAGAATAACCCATTGTCACTACGGTTATCCCACGCAAGACATACATCAAGTGTTCTCAAATTCTTAAAGACTCAATCCGATAAGATAACTTCAAAGGGAAAACTCAATCCATCACAAGAGAGTAGAGGGGGATAAACATCATAAGATCCAACTATAATAGCAAAGCTCACGATACATCAAGATCATACCACCTCAAGAACACGAGAGAGAGAGAGATCAAACACATAGCTACTGGTACATACCCTCAGCCCCGAGGGTGAACTACTCCCTCCTCATCACGAAAAGCGCCGGGATGATGAAGATGGCCACCGGAGAGGGATTCCCCCCTCCGGCAGGGTGCCAGAACGGGTCTAGATTGGTTTTCAGTGGCTACAGAGGCTTCTGGCGGCGGAACTCCCAATCTATTATGCTCCCCGAAGTTTTTAGGGTACATGGGTATATATGGGAGGAAGAAGTACGTTGGTGGACCTCCGGGCTGTCCACGAGGCAGGGGCGCGCCCCCACCCTCGTGGGCAGCCTGGGACTCTCCTAGTCCAACTCTGATACTCCGTGGGCTTCTTCTGGTCCAAAAATAAGTTCGGTGAAGTTTCAGGTCAATTGGACTCCGTTTGATTTTCCTTTTCTACGATACTCTAAAACAAGGAAAAACAGAAACTTGCACTGGGTTCTAGGTTAATAGGTTAGTCCCAAAAATCATATAAAATAGCATATAAATGCATATAAAACATCCAAGGTCGATAATATAATAGCATGGAACAATAAAAAATTATAGATATGTTGGAGACGTATCAGCACCCCCAAGCTTAATTCCTGCTCGTCCTCGTGTAGGTAAATGATAAAAACAGAATTTTTGATGTGGAATGCTACCTAACATATTTATCCATGTTGTTCTCTTTATTGTGGCAAGAATATTCAGATCCATAATATTCAAGACAAAAGTTTAATATTGACATAAAAATAATAATACTTCAAGCATACTAACCAAGTAACCATGTCTTCTCAAAATAACATGGCCAAACAAAGCTATCCCTAAAAAATCATATAGTCTGGCTATGCTCTATCTACACCACACAAAATATTTAAATCATGCACAACCCCGATGACAAGCCAAGCAATTGTTTCATACTTTTGATGTTCTCAAACTTTTTCAATCTTCAGGCAATACATGAGCGTGAGCCATGGACATATCACTATAGGTGGAATAGAATGGTGGTTGTGGAGAAGACAAAAAGGAGAAGATAGTCTCACATCAACTAGGCGTATCAACGGTCTATGGAGATGCCCATCAATAGATATCAATGTGAGTGAGTAGGGATTGCCATGCAACGGATGCACTAGAGCTATAAATGTATGAAAGCTCAACAAAAGAAACTAGTGGGTGTGCATCCAACTCGCTTGCTCACGAAGACCCTAGGGCATTTTGAGGAAGCCCATCATTGGAATATACAAGCCAAGTTCTACAATGAAAGATTCTCACTAGTATATGAAAGTGACAACATAGGAGACTCTCTATCATGAAGATCATGGTGCTACTTTGAAGCACAAGTGCGGTAAAAGGATAGTAGCATTGCCCCTCCTCTCTTTTTCTCTCATTTTTTATTTTTTTGGGCCTTCTCTTTTTTTTGGCCTTCCTTTTTTTAGTCCGGAGTCTCATCCCGACTTATGGGGGAATCATAGTCTCCATCGTCCTTTCCTCACATGGGACAATGCTCTAATAATGATGATCATCACACTTTTATTTACTTACAACTCAATACGTAGAACAAAATATGACTCTATATGAATGCCTCCGACGGTGTACGGGATGTGCAATGACTCAAGAGTGACATGTATGGAAGAATTATGAACGGTGGCTTTGCCACAAATACGATGTCAACTACATGATCATGCAAAGCAATATGACAATGATGAAGCGTGTCATAATAACAGAACGGTGGAAAGTTGCATGGCAATATATCTTGGAATGGCTATGGAAATGTCATAATAGGTAGGTATGGTGGTTGTTTTGAGGAAGATATATGGTGGGTTTATGGTACCGGCGAAAGTTGCGCGGTACTAGAGAGGCTAGCAATGGTGGAAGGGTGAGAGTGCGTATAATCCATGGACTCAACATTAGTCATAAAGAACTCACATACTTATTGCAAAAATCTATTAGTTATAGAAACAAAGTACTACGCGCATGCTCCTAGGGGGATAGATTCGTAGGAAAAGACCATTGCTCGTCCCCGACCTCCACTCATAAGGAAGACAATCAATAAATAAATCATGCTCCGACTTCATCACATAACGGTTCACCATATGTGCATGCTACGGGAATCACAAACTTCAACACAAGTATTTCTCAAATTCACAACTACTCACTAGCATGACTCTAATATTAACATCCTCATATCTCAAAACAATCATCAAGTATCAAACTTCTCATAGTATTCAATGCACTTTATATGAAAGTTTTTATTATATCCCTCTTGAATGCCTATCATATTAGGACTAAATTCATAACCAAAGTAAATTACCATGCTGTTCTAAATACTCTCAAAATAATATAATTGAAGCACGAGAGTTCATCTATTTCTTCAAAATAAAACCACCGTCGTGCTCTAAAATATATAAGTGAATCACTAGAGCAAACAACAAACTACTCCGAAAGATATAAGTGAAGATCAATGAGTAGTCGAATAATCATGCAACTATGTGAAGACTCTCTAACATTTAAGAATTTTAGATCTTGGTATTTTATTCAAACATCAAGCAAAACTAATTAAAATAAAATGACGCTCCAAGCAAAACACATATCATGTGGTAAATAAAAATATAGCTCCAAGTAAAGTTACCGATGAACGAAGACGAAAGAGGGGATGCATTCCGGGGCATCCCCAAGCTTAGGATCTTGGTTGTCCTTGAATATTTCCTTGGGTGCCTTGGGCATCCCCAAGCTTAGTCTCTTGCCACTCCTTATTCCATAATCCATCGAATCTTTACCCAAAACTGGAAAACTTCACAACACAAAACTTAACAGAAAATCTCGTGAGCTCCGTTAGCGAAAGAAAACAAAACACCACTTCAAGATACTATAATGAACTCATTCTTTATTTATATTGGTGTTAAACCTACTGTATTCCAACTTTTCTATGATTTATAAACTCTTTTACCAGCCATAGATTTATCAAAATAAGCAAACAACACACGAAAAACAGAATCTGTTAAAAACAGAACAGTCTGTAGTAATCTGTAGCTAACGCAAGTTATGGAACCCCAAAAATTCTAAAATAAATTTCTGGACGTGAGGAATTTATCTATTAATCATATTCAAAAATAATTAACTAAATATAACTCTCCAAATAAAAATGGCAGCAATTCTCGTGAGTGCTAAAGTTTTTGTTTTTTACAACAAGATCAACAAGACTTTCCCCAAGTCTTCCCAACGGTTCTACTTGGCACAAACACTAACTAAAACATAAAAATTAAGGAACAAAAATAAATTTGGGTTGCCTCCCAACAAGCGCTATCGTTTAACGCCCCTAGCTAGGCATGATGATTTCAATGATGCTCACATAAAGGATAAGAATTGAAACATAAAGAGAGCATCATGAAGAGTATGAATAGCACATTTAAGTCTAACCCACTTCCTATTCATATGGATTTTTTGATTAAATAACTTATGGGAGCTATAATCAACTAGTATAGGAAGGCAAAGCAAGCATAGCTTCAAAACTTTAAGCACATAGAGAGGAAACTTGATATTATTGCAATTCCTACAAGCATATGTTCCTCCCTCATAATAATTTTCAGTAGCATCATGAATGAATTCAACAATATAACCAGCACCTAAAGCATTCTTTTCATGATCTACAAGCATATAAATTTTATTACTCTCCACACAAGCAAAATTCTTCTCATGAATAATAGTGGGAGCAAACTCAACAAAATAATTATCATGTGAGGCATAATCCAATTGAAAACTAAAATCATTATGACAAGTTTCATGGATATCATTATTCTTTATAGCATACAAGTCATCACAATAATCATCATACATGGCAACTTTATTCTCATAATCAATTGGATCCTCTTCCGGAATAGTGGATTCATCACAAAATAAAGTCATGACCTCTCCAAATCCACTTTCATCAATATAATCATCATAAATAGGAGGCATGCTTTCATCTTAATAATTTTGCTCATCAAAACTTGGGGGACAAAAAATATCATCTTCATCAAACATAGCTTCCCCAAGCTTGTGGCTTTGCATATCATTAGCATCATGGTTATTCAAGGAATTCATACTAAAAACATTGCAATCATGCTCATCATTCAAAGATTTAGTGCCAAACATTCTATAGACTTCTTCTTCTAGCACTTGAGCACAATTTTCCTTCCCATCATACTTACAGAAGATATTAAAAAGATGAAGCATATGAGGCGAACTCAATTCCATTTTTTGTAGTTTTCTTTTATAAACTAAACTAGTGATAAAACAAGAAACTAAAAGATTCGATTGCAAGATCTAAAGATATACCTTCAAGCACTCACCTCCCCGGCAACGGCGCCAGAAAAGAGCTTGATGTCTACTACACAACCTTCTTCTTGTAGACGTTGTTGGGCCTCCAAGTGCAGAGGTTTGTAGGACAGTAGCAAATTTCCCTCAAGTGGATGACCTAAGGTTTATCAATCCGTGGGAGGCGTAGGATGAAGATGGTCTCTCTCAAACAACCCCGCAACCAAATAACAGAGAGTCTCTTGTGTCCCCAACACACCCAATACAATGGTAAATTGTGTAGGTGCACTAGTTCGGCGAAGAGATGGTGATACAAGTGCAATATGGATGGTAGATATATGTTTTTGTAATCTGAAAATAGAAAAACAGCAAGGTAACTAATGATAAAAGTGAGCACAAACGGTATTGGAATGCTAGGAAACAAGGCCTAGGGTTCATACTTTCACTAGTGCAAGTTCTCTCAACAATAATAACATAATTGAATCACATAACTATCCCTCAACATGCAACAAAGAGTCACTCCAAAGTCACTAATAGCATAGAACAAACGAAGAGATTATGGTAGGGTACGGAACAACCTCAAAGTTATTCTTTCTGATCGATCTATTGAAGAGTCTGTCGTAAAATAACATGAAGCTATTCTTTCCGTTCAATCTATCCTAGAGTTCGTACTAGAATAACACCTTAAGACACAAATCAATCAAAACCCTAATGTCAGCTAGATACTCCAATGTCACTTCAAGTATCTGCGGGTATGATTATACGATATGTATCACACAATCTCAGATTCATCTATTCAAACCAACACAAAGTACTTCAAAGAGTGCCCAAAGTTTCTACCGGAGAGTCAAGACAAAAACGTGTGCCAACCCCTATGCATAGGTTCATGGGCGGAACCCGCAAGTTGATCACCAAAACATACATCAAGTGAATCAATAGAATAACCCATTGTCACCACGGTTATGCCACGCAAGACATACATCAAGTGTTCTCAAATCCTTAAAGACTCAATCCGATAAGATAACTTCAAAGGGAAAACTCAATCCATTACAAGAGAGTAGAGGGGGAGAACCATCATAAGATCCAACTATAATAGCAAAGCTCGCGATACACAAGATCGTACCACCTCAAGAACACGAGAGAGAGAGAGAGATATCAAACACATTGCTACTGGTACATACCCTCAGCCCCGAGGGTGAACTACTCCCTCCTCGTCATGGAGAGCGCCGGGATGATGAAGATGACCACCAGAGAGGGATTCCCCCCTCCGACAGGGTGCCGGAACGGGTCTAGATTGGTTTTCAGTGGCTACTGAGGCTTCTGGCGGCGGAACTCCCGATCTATTGTGCTCCCCGAAGTTTTTAGGGTATATGGGTATATATGGGAGGAAGAAGTATGTCGGTGGACCTCTGGGCTGTCCACGAGGCAGGGGGCGCGCCCGGCGGGGTGGGCGCGCCCCCGACCCTCGTGGGTAGCCCGGGACTCTCCTGGTCCAACTCCGATACTCCGTGGGCTTCTTCTGGTCCAAAAATAAGTTCCGTGAAGTTTCAGGTCAATTGGACTCCGTTTGATTTTCCTTTTCTGTGACACTCTAAAACAAGGAAAAAACAGAAACTGGCACTGGGCTCTAGGTTAATAGGTTAGTCCCAAAAATCATATAAAATAGCATATAAATGCATATAAAAAACATCCAAGGTTGATAATGTAATAGCATGGAACAATAAAAAATTATAGATACGTTGGAGACGTATCACGCACAAGCTCTCAACATGTCCTCCAGAATCTGATTTACTCTCTCGGTCTGTCCATCTGTCTGCGGATGAAAAGTTGTACTGAATTCTATCCTGGTACCCAAAGTCTGGTGCAGCTGGTGCCAAAACTTTGAAGTAAACTGTGTTCCTCTATCTGATACGATGGTCCTCGCAACTCCGTGCAGGTATACGATCCTGGTCATATATATCTTGACCAACTTCGCACTTGTATAGGTGGTCTTCACTGGGATAAAGTGAGCTACATTGGTCAGACGATCCATTACTACCCAGATAGAATCATATCCCGATCGGGTCCTGGGTAAACCGGTGATAAAATCCATGCCAAGCTTGTCCCACTTCCATTCGGGTATTGGCATAGGCTGCAGTAATCCTGCTGGCTTATGATGTTCCGCCTTCACTCTCTGACATACATCACATACTGCTACATACTCGGCAAGGTCTTTCTTCATTCTAGTCCACCAGAAACGTTCCTTCAAATCCAAATACATCTTGGTGTTTCCGGGGTGTATCGAGTATGGCGAGTCGTGAGCCTCCTGAAGTATCAACTTCCTGATCTCCGCATTATTGGGCATGTAAACACGGTCCTCAAACCACAAGGTGTCTTGCTCATCCTCACGAAAACCTTTGGCCTTTCCTTTGCTCATTCTCTCCTTTATCTCGGCAATTTCCTTATCATCCTTCTGAGCTTCCCAAATTTTTCCCAATAATGTCGACTGAACCTCCAATGCTGCAACAAAACCTCTGGGGACTATCTCCAAACGAAGCTCCCTGAGATCTTCTGCTAACTCCTTTGGTAATCCTCCGCTCATGAGCATATTGGCGTAACCCTTCCGGCTCAAAGCGTCTGCTACGACATTGGCCTTGCCTGGATGACAGTGCAACTTCATATCATAATCCTTTATGAGCTCCAACCATCTCCTTTGCCTGAGATTCAGCTCCTTCTATTTGAAAATGTACTTCAAACTCTTATGATCCGTGTACACATCACAAAGGTTTCCAATGAGAAAATGTCTCCAGGTCTTGAGTGCATGAACTACAGCTGCTAACTCCAAATCATGCGTAGCATAATTCAACTCATGCAGTCGAAGCTGGCGCGAGGCATATGAAACAACTCTTCCGTCTTGCGTAAGTACACTTCCAAGTCCTAAGCGAGACACGTCGCAATACACTTGGAAATCTTTACGTATATCTGGCAGAATCAGCACTGGGGCCGTAGTCAAATGTTTCTTCAACTCCTGAAAACTTGCCTCACATTCATCCGTCCATTTAAGCTTGGCGTCCTTCTTCAACAGCTCTGTCATGGGCTTTGCAATCTTAGATAAATTCTCAATGAATCTCCGATAATATCCCGTGAGTCCTAGAAAACTATGGATTTCTCCAACTGAGGTGGGTGCCAACCACTCAGTGACTGACTGAACCTTAGTAGGGTCTACTGCTATACCTTCTCCTGATATAACATGTCCAAGGAATCCAACTTTCTTCAACCAAAACTCACATTTGCTGAACTTGGCGTATAACAGATGTTCCCTGAGCTTCTCAAGAACCAAATGCAAATGCTCCTTATGTTCCTCATCATTCTTCGAGTATACCAAGATATCATTAATGAACACCACAAAAAACTTATCCAAGAACTCCATAAATACTTTGTTCATCATGCTCATGAAATAGGCAGGGGCATTCGTCAATCTGAATGACATAACCGTGTACTCATACAGCCCGTACCTTGTGGTGAAAACTGCCTTAGGTGTATCCTGTTCTCGAATCTTCAGCTGGTGGTACCCTGATGGTAATTCGATCCTGGAAAATACTTTAGCTCCTTGCTGTTGGGGAACGTAGCATAATTTGAAAATTTTCTATGCATCACCAAGATCAATCTATGGAGTCATCTAGCAATGAGGGAGAGAGGAGTGCGTCTACATACCCTTGTAGATCGCGCGCGGAGGCGTTCAAGAGAACGGGGTTGATGGAGTCGTATTCGACGTGATCCAAATCACCGATGACCAAGTACCGAACGGACAGCACCTCCGCGTTAAACACACGTACGGTTGGGAAGACGTCTCCTCCAACTTGATCCAGCAAGGGGGAAGGAGAGGTTGATGAAGATCCAGCAGCACGACGGCGTGGTGGTGGAAGCAACGGTGATCTCGGCAGGGCTTCGCCAAGCGCAGGGAGACGGAGGAGTATCACGGGAGGGAGAGGGAGAGGCCAGGGGCTTGGGTGCGGCTGCCTTCCCTCCCCCCACTATATATAGGGTGCCTAGGGGGGCGCCGGCCCTAGGAGATCCAATCTCCTAGGGGGGGCAGCGGCCAAGGGGGTGCCTTGCCCCCCAAGGCAAGGGTGGCGCCCCCACCCCTTGGGTTTCCAACCCTAGGCGCAGGGGGAGGCCCAAAGGGGGCGCACCAGCCCACTAGGGGCTGGTTCCCCTCCCACTTCAGCCCATGGGGCCCTCCGGAATAGGTGGCCCCACCCGGTGGACCCCCGGGACCCTTCCGGTGGTCCCGGTACAATACCGATTACCCCCGAAACTTTCCCGATGGCCGAAACTTGACTTCCTATATATAAATCTTCACCTCCAGACCATTCCGGAACTCCTCGTGATGTCTGGGATCTCATCCGGGACTCCGAACAACTTTCGGGTTACCGTATGCTAATATCTCTACAACCCTAGCGTCACCGAACCTTAAGTGTGTAGACCCTACGGGTTCGGGAGACATACAGACATGACCGAGACGCCTCTCCGGTCAATAACCAACAACGGGATCTGGATACCCATGTTGGCTCCCACATGCTCCACGATGATCTCATCGGATGAACCACGATGTCGAGGATTCAATCAATCCGTATACAATTCCCTTTGTCAATCGGTACGTTACTTGCCCGAGACTCGATCGTTGGTATCCCAATACCTAGTTCAACTCGTTACTGACAAGTCACTTTACTCGTGCCGTAATGCATGATCCCGTGATCAACCACTTGGTCACATTGAGCTCATTATGATGATGCGTTACCGAGCGGGCCCAGAGATACCTCTCCGTCATATGGAGTGACAAATCCCAGTCTCGATTCGTGCCAACCCAACAGACACTTTCGGAGATACCTGTAATGTACCTTTATAGTCACCCAGTTACGTTGTGACGTTTGGCACACCCAAGGCACTCCTACGGTATCCGGGAGTTGCACAATCTCATGGTCTAAGGAAATGATACTTGACATTCAGAAAAGCTACATCAAACGAACTACACGATCTTTGAGCTAAGCTTAGGATTGGGTCTTGTCCATCACATCATTCTCCTAATGATGTGATCCCGTTATCAATGACATCCAATGTCCATAGTCAGGAAACCATGACTATCTTTTGATCAACAAGGTAGTCAACTAGAGGCTCACTAGGGACGTGTTGTGGTCTATGTATTCACACTTGTATTATGATTTCGGGATAACACAATTATAGCATGAACAATAGACAATTATCATGAACAAAGAAATATAATAATAATCATTTTATTATTGCCTCTAGGGCATATTTCCAACAGTCTCCCACTTGCACTAGAGTCAATATTCTAGTTCCATTGTGATGAATCGAACACCCATGCAGTTCTGGTGTTGATCATGTTTTGCTCTAGGGAGAGGTTTAGTCAACGGATCTGCCACATTCAGGTCCGTATGTACTTTACAAATCTCTATGTCTCCGTTTTGAACACTTTCACGAATGGAGTTGAAGCGGCGCTTGATATGCCTGGTCTTCCTGTGAAACCTGGGCTCCTTGGCAAGGGCAATAGCTCCAGTGTTGTCACAGAAGAGAGTCATCGGGCCCGACGCGTTGGGTATGACTCCTAGGTCGGTAATGAACTCCTTCACCCAGACTGCTTCTTGTGCTGCCTCCGAGGCTGCCATGTACTCCGCTTCACATGTAGATCCCGCCACAACACTTTGCTTGCAACTGCACCAGCTTACTGCCCCACCATTCAAAATATACACGTATCCGGTTTGTGACTTAGAGTCATCCAGATCTGTGTCGAAGCTAGCATCGACGTAACCCTTTACGACGAGCTCTTCATCACCTCCATACACGAGAAACATGTCCCTAGTCCTTTTCAGGTACTTCAGGATATTCTTGACCGCTGTCCAGTGTTCCATGCCGGGATTACTTTGGTACCTTCCTACCAAACTTACGGCAAGGTTTACATCAGGTCTGGTACATAGCATAGCATACATGATAGACCCTATGGCCGAGGCATAGGGGACGACACTCATCTTTTCTCTATCTTCTGCCATGGTCGGGCATTGAGCCGTGCTCAATCTCGTACCTTGCAATACATGCAAGAACCCCTTCTTTGACTGATCCATTTTGAACTTCTTCAATATCTTGTCAAGGTACGTACTCTGTGAAAGACCAATGAGGCGTCTCGATCTATCTCTATAGATCTTGATGCCTAATATATAAGCAGCTTCTCCAAGGTCCTTCATTGAAAAACACTTGTTCAAGTAGGCCTTTATGCTTTCCAAGAATTCTATATCATTTCCCATCAACAGTATGTCATCCACATACAATATGAGAAATGCTACAGAGCTCCCACTCACTTTCTTGTAAATGCAGGCTTCTCCATAAGTCTGCGTAAACCCAAACGCTTTGATCATCTCATCAAAACGAATGTTCCAACTCTGAGATGCTTGCACCAGCCCATAAATCGAGCGTTGGAGCTTGCACACCTTGTCAGCATTCTTAGGATCGACAAAACCTTCTGGCTGCATCATATATAATTCTTCCTTAAGGAAACCATTAAGGAATGCTGTTTTGACGTCCATTTGCCATATCTCATAATCATAGAATGCGACAATTGCTAACATGATTTAGACGGACTTCAGCTTCGCTATGGGTGAGAAAGTCTCATCGTAGTCAACCCCTTGAACTTGTCGATAACCCTTAGCGACAAGCCGAGCTTTATAGACGGTCACATTACCATCCGCGCCTGTCTTCTTCTTAAAGATCCATTTATTTTCTATGGCTCGCCGATCATCGGGCAAGTCATTCAAAGTCCATACTTCGGTTTCATACATGGATCCTATCTCGTATTTCATGGCTTCCAGCCATTTGTCGGAAACCGGGCCCGCCATCGCTTCTTCATAGTTCGAAGGTTCACCGTTGTCTAACAACATGATATCCAAGACAGGGTTGCCGTACCACTCTGGTGCAGTACGTGTCCTCGTGGACCTATGAAGTTCAGTAGTAACTTGATCTGAAGTTTCATGATCATCATCATTAACTTCCTCTCTAGTCGGTGTAGGCACCTCAGGTACATTTTCTTGAGCTGCGCCACTTACCGATTCAAGAGGTAATACTTCATCAAGTTCTACTTTCCTCCCACTTATTTCTTTCGAGAGAAACTCTTTCTCTAGAAAGGACCCATTCTTGGCAACAAAGATCTTGCCTTCGGATCTGTGTTAGGAGGTATACCCAATAGTTTCTTTAGGGTATCCTATGAAGACGCATTTTTCCGACTTGGATTCGAGCTTTTCAGGTTGAAGTTTCTTGACATAAGCATCGCATCCCAAACTTTTAGAAACGACAGCTTAGGTTTCTTCCCAAACCATAATTCATACGGTGTCGTCTCAACGGATTTCGACGGAGCCCTATTTAAAGTGAATGCGGCAGTCTCTAAAGCATAGCCCCAAAATGACAGCAGTAAATCGGTAAGAGACATCATAGATCGCACCATATCCAATAGAGTGCGATTACGACGTTCGGACACACCATTACGCTGAGGTGTTCCAGGCGGCGTGAGTTGTGAAACTATTCCACATTTTCTTAAGTGTGTGCCAAATTCGTGACTCAAGTATTCTCCCCCACGATCTGATCGCAAGAACTTGATTTTTCTGTCACGTTGATTCTCAACCTCACTCTGAAATTCCTTGAACTTTTCAAATGTCTTAGACTTGTGTTTCAGTAAGTAGACATACCCATATCTACTCAAGTCATCAGTGAGGGTGAGAACATAACGATAGCCACCGCGAGCCTCAACACTCATTGGACCGCACACATCAGTATGTATGATTTCCAATAAGTTGGTTGCTCGCTCCATTGTTCCTGAGAACGGAGTCTTGGTCATTTTACCCATGAGGCATGGTTCGCAAGTGTCAAATGATTGTAATCAAGAGACTCTAAAAGTCCATCTGCATGGAGCTTCTTCATGCGTTTGACACCTATGTGACCAAGGCGGCAGTGCCACAAGTATGTGGGACTATCATTATCAACCTTACATCTTTTGGTATTCACACTATGAATATGTGTAGCATTACGTTCGAGATTCATTAAGAATAAACCATTCACCATCGGAGCATGACCATAAAACATATCTCTCATATAAATAGAACAACCATTATTCTTGGATTTAAATGAGTAGCCATCTCGAATTAAACGAGATCCTGATACAATGTTCATGCTCCAAGCTGGCACTAAATAACAATTATTGAGGTTTAAAACTAACCCCGTAGGTAAATATAGAGGCAGCGTGCCGATGGCGATCACATCGACCTTGGAACCATTCCCGAGGTGCATCGTCACCTCGTCCTTCGCCAGTCCCCGCTTATTCCACAGCTCCTGCTTTGAGTTACAAATGTGAGCAACCGCACCGGTATCAAATACCCAGGAGCTACTACGAGTACTGGTAAGGTACACATCAATTACATGTATATCACATATACCTTTAGTGTTGCCGGCCTTCTTGTCCGCTAAGTATTTGGGGCAGTTCCGCTTCCAGTGACCACTTCCCTTGCAATAAAAACACTAAGTCTCGGGCTTGGGTCCATTCTTTGGCTTCTTCCCGGCAGCTTGCTTACCGGGCGCGGCAACTCCCTTGCCGTCCTTCTTGAAGTTCTTCTTACCCTTGCCTTTCTTGAACTTAGTGGTTTTATTAACCATCAATACATGATGTTCCTTTTTGATTTCCACCTCTGCTGATTTCAGCATTGAATACACCTCAGGAATGGTCTTTTCCATCCCCTGCATATTGAAGTTCATCACAAAGCTCTTGTAGCTCGATGGAAGCGACTGAAAGATTCTGTCAATGACCGCGTCATCCGGGAGATTAACTCCCAGATGAGTCAAGCGGTTATGCAACCCAGACATTCTGAGTATAGGGTGCGACTGCCCTCCCTCCCCCCCACTATATATAGGGTGCCTAGGGGGGCTGCCCTAGGAGAGCCAATCTCCTAGGGGGGCGGCGGCCAAGGGGGTGCCTTGCCCCCCAAGGCAAGGGTGGCGCCCCCCACCCCTAGGGTTTCCAACCCTAGGCGCAGGGGAGGCCCAAAGGGGGCGCACCACCCCACTAGGGGCTGGTTTCCCTCCCACTTCAGCCCATGGGGCCCTCCGGAATAGGTGGCCCCACCCGTTGGACCCCCGGGACCCTTCCGGTGGTCCCGGTACAATACCGATTACCCCCGAAACTCTCCCGATGGCCGAAACTTGACTTCCTATATATAAATCTTCACCTCCGGACCATTCCGGAACTCCTCGTGACATCCGGGATCTCATCCAGGACTCCGAACAACTTTTGGGTTACCGTATGCTAATATCTCTACAACCCTAGCGTCAACGAACCTTAAGTGTGTAGACCCTACGGGTTCGGGAGACATGCAGACATGACCGAGACGCCTCTCCGGTCAATAACCAACAGCGGGATCTGGATACCCATGTTGGCTCCCACATGCTCCACAATGATCTCATCGGATGAACCACGATGTCGAGGATTCAATCAATCCATATACAATTCCCTTTGTCAATCGGTACGTTACTTGCCCGAGATTCGATCGTCGGTATCCCAATACCTAGTTCAATCTCGTTACCGGCAAGTCACTTTACTCGTGCCGTAATGCATGATCCCATGATCAACCACTTGGTCACATTGAGCTCATTATGATGATGCATTACCGAGCGGGCCCAGAGATACCTCTCCGTCATACGGAGTGACAAATCCCAGTCTCGATTCGTGCCAACCCAACAGACACTTTCGGAGATACCTGTAATGTACCTTTATAGTCACCCAGTTATGTTGTGACGTTTGGCACACCCACGGCACTCCTACGGTATCCGGGAGTTGCACAATCTCATGGTCTAAGGAAATGATACTTGACATTCAGAAAAGCTACAGCAAACGAACTACACGATCTTTGAGCTAAGCTTAGGATTGGGTCTTGTCCATCACATCATTCTCCTAATGATGTGATCCCGTTATCAATGACATCCAATGTCCATAGTCAGGAAACCATGACTATCTTTTGATCAACAAGCTAGTCAACTAGAGGCTCACTAGGGACGTGTTGTGGTCTATGTATTCACACATGTATTACGATTTCGGGATAACACAATTATAGCATGAACAATAGAAAATTATCATGAACAAAGAAATATAATAATAATCATTTTATTATTGCCTCTAGGGCATATTTCCAACACTTGCAGCTGGTCAAACAAATCATTGATCATTGGCAGTGGATACTTGTTCTTGATTGTCACTTCATTCAATGCACGATAATCAACAACCATTCTCAGAGATTTATCCTTCTTCTCAACCAAGAGCACTGGGGCTCCCCATGGTGACAAACTTTGTCGAATGTAACCTTTCTCCAATAACTCCTTAATCTGTTTCTTAATCTCCTCCAGATCATTTGCGGGCATCCAGTATGGTCTCTTTGATATTGGTCTGGTGCCTGCAATAACTCTATCAAAAACTCAATGTATCGATCCGAGGGCATCCCTGGTAGTTCCTCTGGAAATACATCTAGGTAATCCTTCACTACAGGCACTTCTTCCTGAACAAGTCACGTGAGGGAATTTACGTGAGTACTCTTAGGAGTATGCCTGGATACATACTTAATCCTTTGTCCCTCCGGGGTGGTGAGTAGAATTGACCTACTGGTGCAATCAATGTTTCCTCCATACTTCAATAGCCAATCCATACCGAGTATCACATCCAATCCTTGTGATTCCAAAATTATAAGGTCTGAGGGGAAAACATGGCTACCAATGGTTAAGGGTAACCGATCGCACCATCGGCTGGCCATATACTCTGCACCGGGTGAGCTCACTAGCAAAGGTGTCCTAAGGGCTAGGGTGGGTAACTTAAACTTGTCCACAAATCCCCTTGAAATGTATGAATGCGATGCACCAGTATCAAAAAGAACGAGAGCAGTAAATGACTTAACCAAAAACTTACCGCTGACTGCATCTAGCTGCTCTTCCACCTCCTCCACGTTCACGTGGTTCACTTGTCCCATGTTGAAAGGGTTGGGCTTCTTCCCAGAGCTTCCATTGCCATTACCATTCTTTGATTCAAAACATTCAGTGGCGTAATGTCTAGTCTTCCCGCACTTGAAACAAGTAATGTGACTTAGATCCTTCTTGGCGGGCGTTGCTGGGTCAGAGCGGTTCTGATTGCTGCTTGCTCCATTCCCGTTTCCATTCTTGGAGCCATTGTGGTTATGCGAACTTCCTCCATTGTGGGTATGGCCTCCATGGTTATGGGTAAATCCTCCCAGGTTCGGGGTGAAATGGGGTTTCTGCTGAGCTCCTGGATTGTACTTCCCTTGTCCATACTTCCTTTTGCGTCTCTCAATCTGCTGTTGCTTCCCTTCAATCATAATAGCCTTGTCTACCAACTCCTGGTAGTTGTTAAATGTTGCCACCATCAACTGCATACTCATCTGATCATTCAGCCCTTCCATAAACTTCTCCTGTTTCGCGGCATCGGTGGCCACGTCATTTGGGGCATAGCAGGCTAACGTACTGAACTCCTCCACGTACTACCCTACAGTACAGTTGCCCTGGCGTAAGTTGCGAAACTCACACTTCTTCATGCTCATAGCTCCAGTCGAGGTATGAGCAGTGCAGAATGCTTGCTGAAACAGCTCCCAAGTAACATTGGCTATAGGGAAAGTGGCTGTGTAATTCTCCCACCATGCGGCTGCGGGTCCATCCAATTGGTGTGCGGCAAAATGCACCTTCTCGGCATTTGTGCAACTGGCAGTGGTTAACTCCCTTCCAATCCTACGTAGCCAGTCATCCGCAACTATGGGCTCGGTGCTACTGGAAAACACCGGTGGTTGTAACCTAAAAAAACGGGCTAAGTTGTCAACTGGAGGTGGTGGCGGTGGGTTGTTGTTGTTGTTATTGCCCTGATTCTGAACTAGCAACTACATCAGTGTATTTTGCTGCTGGATCAACTGAGTGAGCTCCGGTGGGAAGGCAAATCCGGGGTCACATCTCGGAGGCATCTGATGGGTTTAAAGGGGAGAGATTAGAATAGAATGAGGTCTAATGAGAAAGCACTACCCATATCCACATGAGACAAATGCAATCAATATCACTCCAAAACAATATCAATCAAGGGCATACAATCGATCTAACTATCGTTACAGTTCTTGGACTACTAATATATACACAGGGGGAATACTACTAATAATATGGTGGTCTACTAGAAATTTTGATCGGTAGAAGATTCCATGATATCTGCTCCAGCTTCGTCTTCATAATCATCATCACTGGGGTCGGAGTCGGTGTCGTCGATGATGATGTAGTCTTCAGAACGAATCTCCTTGGGTTCGTCGTCTTCTCCTCCTGGCGCGGGGTCTCCCATGAGTACTCCTAGCTTCCTTGTCAGGTCGTCATTCTTCTCCACTAGTATGATGATTTCCTCCTCGTATCCGTCGCGTGTAGACTTGAGTTCCTCTTCCAGCTCCATGTTCCTGGTTAATGCCTTCTTCCAATCTATCATGCTTGCGCACATCTGATTCTCCTGTCGACGAATGTGCTGGTTTAGCTCCTGGATGAAAGCTGCAATGGACCTGTCCTTCCTGGTGCTGATCATCTCCCATTGCTCATCTTAGCGCCCACATATCTGGTAGATAGTGTCCTTAAGCTCCTTGTGATAAACTTCGCCAATGCGTCCCATGGCGATGTGGGCTGCCATGCTCTTTCCTAGACTCCAGGTTGGTGCATCAAAGGAAAACTCTATGGGCTCCGTTACTGGAGTGAATGTCCTTCCTGGGACTTGAAATCAAATCATCCAATGGTCCTCTTCTGGTAGTGTGGCGGTGTAGGTCCTGGTGAAGCTTGGTATCCCAATGTTCAGGTACCTAGTGACTTCCTTCAAGTGTCGTCCAAAAGGCGTGTCTTCATTCGGCTATGTAAACTTATTCCTCGTCTGCGCCATCCTATAGTGTAGAAAATGGAGAGGAGTCAGAAATGAGTAGAGAAGAGTGACCTATGGCTCATCTTAGTGGCCGTGTCCTACATTCAGCGTGTGCTCTGATACCATCTTGTAGCGACCCGACCTCAGACGGTCAAGTCTCTGTGCTTCAGTGTCATCCCTGGATCGGTAATGCTGACACACACAATACTCAAAGGATTTATAACAGAGTAGCAATCACACACTTATTACATCGAATGTCTCAAAAGAGAACTTATTACAATAAATATGGCTTAAGGCCATGTAAATAAGATAACAGCGGAAGGCTTGGAAGATAAAGTGAGTCCATCAACTCCAACGGCATAGCTGAGTGCATGACAAAGGACTTATGGCACCTTACTCGTCGTTTGAGAAGTCTGCAACATGATACATTGCAGCCCGAAATGGGTCAGCACATGGAATATGCTGGCATAATAACACAGTAGATCAATGAATAGAATAAATACTATCACTACATGCAATTATGGCTGGTGGAGGCTCTATGGTTATAATGTTTTGCGAAAAGCCAATTTTTTCCTACAACAAAGGAATATATTTTATTTAACTAGCATCGTAGTTGAAACATTGAGAAGGTTCCTCCAACTCAATCCCCATTAAAGTAATCATTAAAATCCCAAGAAAATTTATTTAGAGTGATGAGATCAAATCAATAATTCAAGTACCAGATACTCAAGTTGTCCATGTCCGGGGACATGGCTAACCATGATTAGCTTGTACACTCTGCAGAGGTTTCTGCACTTTTCCCCACAAGACTCGATCTCCTCCATTGGATTTCTCGCACTACATGTTGTTTGAGAAACGGATGACCGAGACACAATCTTTCAGAAGCATTAACTCTAACCCTGGGTAGACAGTACCAACCTACATCCCCTACATCTGCTAGCCTACCACTAGAAGAGGTCATGCAACCTAGTCAACTATGCTAGAGCCCATAATAGCTTGTGGCTGCACACGGAAGTTTCTAGCATGAGTGATCTTATGATCCCTTTGAGCCTGGTGGCGAACCATAGGATGATCACACGGGTACTTCGGGATATCCTAGGATAACACTGGATTTTCCAGGGGCCCGCAACCAATCCACCCAGATGTGTATTTAAGTAGCCACCTTATGTTAACCATTAATTAACAATCTCACATCTGTCATGGATACTCTCAAACCCAAACCACGTCTACGAGCATAGCATGGCAATAAGTAGCATAACGTAGAAGTAACTCCCAAGAGTTTGATAATAAAAGGGCAATAGGTTCTACCTCATCATCTACTTCCCAAACCCACAAGTTAAGAGACCCTACTCATGCAATGTTTGAGGGTTGAAACTAATGCATAAAAACTAGGTAATAAAGGGATATGATCAAAGTGTTACTTGCCTTGCTGATGATCTGCAAAACCTAGAGACTCGTAGTAGCACGCTTCACACTCCGGGAATTCTATCGCAAACAAACAATAGCATACATAAGCACTCAACTAAAAGCACGGACAAAACTCAAATAAGAAGATCTAACCAGAAAGTTCAACTGAAGAACTCTGGTTTGCAAAAAGAATCAAATCAAACGGAGCAACAAAACTCAAACTACGAAAGAAACAAGATCTGTTTACTAATCTGGACTAAAGTCAAATTTTACATTACCAAAATCTTTTTCAAGTTGGTTAAACAGAAAGAGGGCTTCGAGACAAAGATCTAGGGGCTTGTTTCACCCGATTTGGATAAACGAGCGAAAAGATAAACTAAAAAGAAGATCAGGGCAGAAATTGCGATCGAAAATAATCGCGAAAAAACCCTGAAAAAAACGAGACGAATAGGCTGACGAACAAACGTTCGCTGTCTGTGGCTAATTGACGAATAGCATTCGTTAAAACGAACGTATGGACGAATGTCCGCTATTTAACTAAACCAAAAAAACTGAACTAAGACTAAAAAAACTAGATCTAGGGATTAAAAAAACCGACGGTTTTCCCGAGAAAACCGAGTCGGCGGCGGCGGCTACCTCGGCAACGACGGGATCAGTGGCGGCGGGCAGCGGGGAACGGCGGCGGCGAGGCAACGGGGTGGCGGCGACGACAGGCGGCGGCTCCGCGGGGTGGCAGCGTCGCGGTGGCGGCTTCGCGCGACGGCGGCGGTGGGGAACGGCGGCGGCGGTGCTAGGGTTTGCGGGGGCAGGGCGGCTGGGCTGGCGGGGCGAGGCCTCGACCTTTAAAGGGCCGGCCGGGGCGAGGTGTCCGGGACGGTCACAACCCGTTAGGTCGGTTTACGTTTTTTTCTTAAATAATCTTGACGCGGAAAAACTAATAAAAGAAAAACTATACAGAATCCAAAAATCCTGAAATAAATTTTCACGGTCCTCTTATAATATTGTGGACAAAGTGAACATTTTTTGGGCCTCTAATTCAATTTTGAAAAACGCATATTTTTCGTAATTCAAATAAAATAGTAATAAAAGTCCAAATAAAATACTTATTTGATTTTAATATTTTTCCTCCAATATTTCTTTATTTGGAGAAGTCATTTTATCCCCTCTCTTTTATTTTTCATATTAGAAATATTTGAAGAGAAAAATAATTAAAACCAAACGATCCTCTTTTCAAAATTTGAGAAAAAACTCAAATATGAAAATAACGAAATTCCCAACTCTCTCCGTGGGTCCTTGAGTTGCTTAGAACTTCTAGGATCAACCAAAATGCAATAAAATATGATATGCAATGATGACCTATGTATAACATTCCAAATTGAAAATTTGGGATGTTACATTTGGACTGAATGCTCACATAGCAAGGGACATGATTAGACGTGGGTTTACCGTGGGGCATAACCACTGTGTTTGGGTATTTAGCCGCCTAATCAACCGATGTGAAATGCCAATCTAGTTTCTCAAGCAGGGGGTTAGTTTGCATATTACTCCATGTGTAAGATCGCCCTTTGATTGGTAACTCCACCAGAGACTTCTTTCGGATGAATTCATTAAAGAGCATCATATCATTAGCGTCCCCCTCCCCTGTTATGGCTATCTGGCGCTCTAATGAAGTTAAAGTCTCCTATGATAAGCCAATCTTCACCACGGGGTATGTTAATGTCGAAGAGCCAGGAAGTAAACAACGTCCTATTCAGGTCCGTACAAGGGCCATACACGTTCACTAGCGTCCACGAATTAGTGGATTGCGTGGAAGTGAGTCTGACGCCAAGAGCAAAAGATTCAGAAAACACAGGAACACCTGTGAATACCGAACTCATCCATGCAGTGAATATGCCCCCATAGGCGCCTACAGAAGGCACAAAAGCAAACATATCAAACTTTATCGTGTTGGGGTTATGCATTAGAGATAGCTGCATTCACGTTAAATAGGGCACCGTCTAAAAATCCATTGAGATGACACCATATGAACTGTGGTTTAGCAAGAAACCTAAGCTGTCGTTTCTTAAAGTTTGGGGTTGCGATGCTTATGTGAAAAAGTTTCAGCCTGATAAGCTCAAACCCAAATAGGAGAAGTGCATCTTCATAGGATACCCAAAAGAAACTGTTGGGTACACCTTCTATCACAGATCCGAAGGCAGGATCTTTGTTGCTAAGAGTGGATCCTTTCTAGAGAAGGAGTTTCTCTCGAAAGAAGTGAGTGGGAGGAAAGTAGAACTTGATGAGGTAATTGTACCTTCTCTCAAACTGGAAAGTAGCTCATCACTGAAATCAGTTCCAGTGATGCCTACACCAATTAGTGAGGAAGTTAATGATGATGATCATGAAACTTCAAATCAAGTTACTACCCAACCTCATAGGTCAACCAAAGTACGATCCGCACCAGAGTGGTACGGTAATCCTATCCTAGAAGTGAAAGTGCTAGTTATCGACTAGAGGGGGGGTGAATTGGCGATTTTTATGTAAGTCTTCAAAACACGAGGGCTTTGAAGACAAACAATATAAATGAACCTATTGATATGTAGCTGAAGGTAGACTACACTAGACAAGCCATAGTCAAGTAAGCAATGAAGTGAAAGCACGAAGACTATCAGTAGCTAGGTAGTATGGATCAGGATGGAAGATAGTATGAAGCCAAACAACAACAGTCTTCACATAGTGAAGTCAATCAGACCACGCAAGCAGGCAATGACTTCACGAAGACAACTATAAATTAAAGAGATGAGAAGGATATAACCAGTTGCTTGGAGAGGACGTGAATTTGGTAGACCAGTTCCAGTTGCTGTGACAACTGTACGTCTGGTTAGGGAGGCTGAGATTCAACTCAGAAGACCGCATCTTCACCTTATTCCCCTTGAGCTAAGGACACACAGTCCTCTCCCAACCACTCTGGTAAGTCTTCAAGGTAGAATTCCAAACCTTCACAGACTTCGTTCACCGACGATCCACAATGACTCTTGGATGCTCAGAACGCGGCGCCTATCCGGATGGAGGATTCACAGTCCTCAAGTGTAACAAGTCTTAAGATCACGCGGACAGAAAGACTTCAGTGATGCCTAATACTCTTTGGCTCTGGGTGTTTTGGGATTTGTCCTTGCAAGGATCTCTCTCTCAAATGCTTCGGAGGTGTGTTTCTCTCAAACGACAAAAGCTGTGTACTAACTCTGAGCAGCCACCAATTTATGGTGTAGGGGGTGGGCTATTTATAGCCAGGAGGCAACCCGACCTGATTTGTCTGAAATGACCCTATGTCACTAAGGAACTGACACGTGTCCAATGGTCAGATTTCAAACACACGCAACAGCTTGACTTGGGCTACAAGTAAAGCTGACTCATCCAACTCTGGATAAGATTTGATCTCATTGTCTTCGCTCGAAGACATAGGATTTGGTTGAGCATCACATTACTCACTCTGACTTAGTTCACTTGGACCCCACTTAACATTACGGTGGTTCCTATGACTCAACAAAGAAGAAAAGGAACTATGAAACAACTATGTCTTCGCACTCCATAGTCTTCACGCGATGTCTTCTTATGTCATAGTCTTCAATGTGAATATCTTCACAGACCACCATTGTCTTCAATGTCTTCACACATTTTTAGGGGTTGTCTCTGGTAGGTAAACCGAATCAATGAGGGACTACTACCTGTGTTATCCTACAATTCTCACAAGCACATTAGTCCCTCAACCAAGTTTGTTGTCAATACTCCAAAACCAACTAGGGGTGGCACTAGATGCACTTACGGGAAGTCATGTTGCTAGACCATGATGAACCTACGAACTATGAGGAAGCGATGATGAGCCCAGATTCCGACAGATGGCTTGAGGCCTTGAAATCTGAGATAGAATCCATGTATGCGAACAAAGTGTGGACTTTGGTGAACTTGCCCGATGATCGGCAAGCCATTGAGAATAAATGGATCTTCAAGAGGAGGACAGACGCTGATAGTAGTGTTACTATCTACAAAGCACGACTTGTCGAACAGGGTTTTTGACAAATTCAAGATGTTGACTACGACGAGATTTTCTCACTCGTATCGATGCTTTAAGTCTGTCTGAATCATGTTAGCATTTGCCACATTTTATGAAGCTGACAAATGGATATCAAAATTTTATTCCTTAATGGATTTATTAAAGAAGAGTTGTATATGATACAACCAAAAGGTTTTGTCAATCCTAAAGGTGCTAACAAAATGTGCAAGCTCCAACGATCCATCTATGGACTGGTATAAGCATCTCGGAGTTGGAATATACGCTTTGATAAGTTGATCAAAGCATATAGTTTTATACAGACTTGCGGTGAAGCCTGTATTTACAAGAAAGTGAGTGGGAGCACTACAACCTTTCTGATAAGTATATGTGAATGACATATTGTTGATCGAAAATGATGTAGAATTTTCTGGAAAGCATAAAGGAGTGTTTTAAAGGAGTTTTCAAAGAAAGACCTCGGTGAAGCTACTTACATATAGAGATAGATCAAGATGCTTGATAAGATTCTTCAATGAGTACATACCTTAACAAGATTTTTGAAGTAATTCAAAATGGAACAGTCAAAGAAGAAGTTCTTGCCTGTATTGCAAGGTGTAAAATTGAGTAAGACTCAAAACATGACCATGGCAGAAAATAGAAAGAGAATAAAAGTCATTCCCTATGCCTCAGCCATAGGTTCTATAAAGTATCCTATGCTGTGTACCAAACCTATTGTGTACCTTGCCATGAGTATGGCAAGGGGGTAAAATATTGATCCAGGAGTGGATCACTTGACAGCGGTCAAAATTATCCTTAGAAGACTAAGGAGATACTTCTCGGTTATGGAGGTGATAAAGAGTTCGTCGTAAAGAGTTACGCTGATGCAAGCTTTCACACTGCTCCGGATGACTCTGACTCTCAATCTAGATACATATTGAAAGTGGGAGCAATTAGCTAGAGTAGCTCCACACTGAGCATTCTAGACATAGAAAATTTGCAAAATACATACAGCTCTGAATGTGATAGACCCATTGACTAAGCTTCTCTCACAAGCAAAACATGATCACACCTTAGTACACTTTGGGTGTTAATCACATAGCGATGTGAACTAGATTATTGACTCTAGTAAAACCCTTTGGGTATTAGTCATATGGCGATGTGAACTAATCACATGGTGATGTGAACTATTGGTGTTAAATCACATGGTGATGTGAACTAGATTATTGACTCTAGTGCAAGTGGGAGACTAAAGGAAATATGCCCTAGAGGCAATAATAAAGTTGTTATTTATATTTCCTTATATCATGATAAATGTTTATTATTCATGCTAGAATTGTATTAACCGGAAACTTAGTACATGTGTGAATACATAGACAAAACAGAGTGTCCCTAGTATGCCTCTACTTGACTAGCTCATTAATCAAAGATGGTTATGTTTCCTGACCATGGACATGTGTTGTCATTTGATGAACGGGATCACATCATTAGAGAATGATGTGATGGACAAGACCCATCCATTAGCTTAGCACTATGATCGTTTAGTTTATTGCTATTGCTTTCTTCACGACTTATACATGTTCCTATGACTATGAGATTATGCAACTCCCGAATACCGGAGGAACACTTAGTGTGCTATCAAACATCACAACATAACTAGGTGATTATAAAGATGCTCTACGGGTGTCTCCGATGGTGTTTGTTGAGTTGGCATAGATCGAGATTAGGATTTGTCACTCCAATTGTCGGAGAGGTATCTCTGGGCCCTCTCGGTAATGCACATCACTATAAGCCTTGCAAGCAATGTGACTAATGAGTTAGTTGCGGGACGATGCACTCTGGAATGAGTAAAGAGACTTGCCGGTAACGAGATTGAACTAGGTATGGTCATACCGACGATCAAATCTCGGGCAAGTAACATACCGATGACAAAGGGAGCAACGTATGTTGTTATGCGGTTTGACTGATAAAGATCTTCATAGAATATGTAGGAGACAATATGAGCATCCAGGTTCCGCTATTGGTTGTTGACCGGAGATGTGTCTCGGTCATGTCTACATAGTTCTCGAACCTGTAGGGTCCGCACGCTTAACGTTCGATGACGATTTGTATTATGAGTTATGTGATTTGATGACCGAAGTTTGTTTGTAGTCCCGGATGAGATCACGGACATGACGAGGAGTCGCGAAATGGTCGAGAGGTAAAGATTCATATATTGTAAGGTTGCATTCGGACATCGGAATGGTTCCGAGTGATTCGGGCATTTTTTAAAGTACCGGGCGGTTACCAGAACCGCCCGGGCAAAGATATGGGCCTTATGGGCCATAGGAGGGATGCTAACCAGCCCACAAGAGGCTGGTGCGCCCCCCACGAGGGAGGAGGTCGAATTGGACTTGGGAAGGGGGCACCAACCCCCTTTCCTTCTCCTACTCCCTCCCCTTCCCCTTTTCCCCCTCCAGTAGAAGGAAAAAAGGGTGGGGCCGAATCCTACTAGGACTGGAGTCCTAGTAGGACTCCCCTCTCCCTGGCACGCCCCTTGTTTGCCGGCCTCCTGCTCCCTTCCTTTATATACGGGGGAGGGGGGCACCCCTGAAAGCACAAGTGCTCCCTAGGTGGTTTTGATAATTGATGACAACATATCTCTTGTTGGACTAACATTTCTATCTAGCATGTTTCAGATAAGTTCAACAATGGAGTGGCATGGACTAAAGGTTGTGGGAACTCCTTCAAGTTGCTAAGGACAAAGGATTGGCTAAAAGCTTCAAGCTCAAGACTCTTCATTTTACATTTTAGTGATCCAAGATCACATTGAGTCCATAGGAAAAGCCAATACTATCAAGGAGGGATTAGGTGTTGCTTAATGAGCCCCTTGCTTCATGTGCTTAGTGATATGCTCCGAAATCCTCAGCTACTTTCCCATATCCACATATGACCTAAACCCTAAGCCAAACTCGGCCCTACCAATTCTTTCTATCCGGCGCCACCGAGTTTCACTTGTCATAAGCCACTACCAAACCCTAGAAATTCGGTTGTACCGATAGGGATCTCGGTCTCACCGAGATGGGATTGCAAACTCTCTGTTTCCCTTTCGTAACTTTTCGGTCTCACCGAAAAAGCGAATCGGTCCCACCGAAATTGCAATGTAAATTCAGTGTTTCCTTTTTGTAACTTTTCGGTCTCACCGAAAGAGCAAATCGGTCCCACCGAGTTTGCCTGACCAACTCTCTGGTTAGCTTATTACCAAAATCGGTCTCACCGAGTTTGAGTAATCGGTCTCACCGAGATTAGGTTATGCCCAAACCCTAACCATATCGGTCCTACCGAGTTGCATGTCAGTCCCACCGAAAATCTCTAACGGTCACTAGGTTTACCTTTTCGGTCCGACCGAGTTTGTTGATTCGGTCCCACCGAGATTGGAAAACTGTGTGTAACGGTTGGATTTTGTGTGGAGGCTATATATACCCCTCCACCTCCTCTTCATTCGTGGAGAGAGCCATCAGACTAAGCCTACACTTCCAGCATCCTATTTCTGAGAGAGAACTACCTACTCATGTGTTGAGGCCAAGATATTCCATTCCTACCATATGAATCTTGATCTCTAGCCTTCCCCAAGTTGCTTTCCACTCAAACCTTCTTTCCACCAGATCCAAATCCTATGAGAGAGAGTTGAGTGTTGGGGAGACTATCATTTTGAAGCACAAGAGCAAGGAGTTCATTACCTACACACCATTTGTTACTTCTTGGAGAGTGGTGTCTCCTAGATTGGCTAGGTGTCACTTGGGAGCCTCCGACAAGATTGTGGAGTTGAACCAAGGAGTTTGTAAGGGCAAGGAGATCGCCTACTTCGTGAAGATCTATCGCTAGTGAGGCAAGTCCTTCGTGGGCGATGGCCATGGTGGGATAGACAAGGTTGCTTCTTCGTGGACCCTTTGTGGGTGGTTGCTTCTTCGTGGACCCTTCGTGGGTGGAGCCCTCCGTGGACTCGCGCAACCGTTACCCTTTGTGGGTGGAGCCCTCCGTGGACTCGCGCAACCGTTACCCTTCGTGGGTTGAAGTCTCCATCAACGTGGATGTAGGATAGCACCACCTATCCGAACCACGGGAAAAACATCCGTGTCTCCAATTGCGTTTGAATTCTCCAAACCCTTCCCCTTACATTCTTGCAAGTTGCATGCTTTACATTCCGCTGCTCATATACTCTTTGCATGCTTGCTTGATATGTATTGTGTATGTTGAAATTGTGCCTAAAACTCCACTCAAACCAAAAAGGCCTAAAAATTGCAACTTTAGCACTAAGTGTCTAATCACCCCCCCCTCTAGACACATCTACTTCTAGATCCTACAAGTGGTATCAGAGCTTTGGTCTCCATTGCCTTGGTTTAATCACCATTGGAGGAAGATGGATGTGTCTACTTTAGGGAGTCTTAGACATAGAGTGCCTATTCTTGATGGAGAGTATTTTCATGAGTGGAAAAATGAGATGCTTGTAATTTTCAATCAATATCATTTGAACAAGTATATTGCTAGTCCTTGTGCACCTCATATTGATCCTTTGCATCCTACCCTAGATGAACATATTGACATGATTCGCAATCTTAGAACTATTGAGCTCATCATTAGAGGATTGCCCAAAAATTTGATTGCTAGTTTGCCTACTCTTAATTGTGCCTATACTATATGGAAAATTCTTGAGGAACGATTTCCCGATCATTCCTTGAAAACTTTGGATGAAATTCTCCATAAATCTATTGCCTTGAGTAAGATGAACTCTAGTGATCCTAGTTTTGGTAATTGTCTATTTGAACTTACCAATCTTAAGCATGCTAAAGGAGATATTGGAATCATTAGTGATATCATATTCGAAGCTATAAGGATTCATAAAAGTGACCACTTTGATGATCATTTATCTAATGAATAACCCTCTCTAGGAAATGATGAGTCACAAGATCATGATGAACATGGATACTATGATGATGATGATAGTGACTTCGATCTTGATGATGCAATGAGACATTTTGGTCTTATGGAAAATCTTCGGGGATATGAATCAGGAGGAAAGGAATGGGTTCTTGATAGTGGATGTACTGATCATATGACCGGAGATGAAGAGATGTTTCGTGAGCTTGCTGAAAATGACGGCCCTCGAAAATATGTCACCTTTGGTGATAATTCAAAGGGTAAAGTGGTTGGCCTTGGTAAGGTGGCCATCTCACATGATAGTTCCATTCAAAATGTCATGCTCGTTGAATCTCTTGGCTACAACTTACTTTCAGTATCTAGACTTGCTGATTTCGGTTTGAATGTCCTATTTACTGAGGTAGATTGCCAAGTATTTTGTCGAGACAATCATAAAATGGTCTTTACCGGTATGCGTAGAGGTGATCTTTACATTGTCGATTTCTCTAAAAAGGCACAACCTAAAACTTGCTTTATTGCTAAATCCTCAAAAGGTTGGTTGTGGCATAGACGACTAGGTCACGTTGGCATGAGAAACCTTGACAAGCTTATTAAAGGAAATCATATCCTTGGAGTTAACGATGTCATATTTGATAAGGATAGACTTTGCAGTGCTTGTCAAGCAGGTAAATAGGTTGGAGGAAGACGTCCCGTGAAGAACATCATGACCACAAGGAGGCCACTCGAGCTACTTCATATGGATCTTTTTGGTCCCAACGCCTACAAGAGTCTCGGTGGAAATTCTTTTGGTCTAGTTATAGTTGACGATTTTTCAAGATTTACATGGGTGTTCTTTCTTAATGACAAGTCGCAGGTCCAGAAGATCTTCAGAAACTTCGCTAGGAAGGCCCAAAATCAGTTTGACGTGAAGATCAAGAAGGTTCGGAGTGACAACGGAACGGAGTTCAAGAACGCAAATGTGGACACCTTTCTTGACGAAGAAGGGATTTCACACGAGTTCTCGGCTACGTACACACCTCAACAAAATGGAGTTGTTGAGAGGAAGAACCGGACGCTCATCGAAATGGCAAGAACGATGCTTGATGAATACAAGACGCCGAAGCACTTTTGGGCAGAAGCGGTTGAGACAGCTTGTCACGCAACAAATCGCTTGTATCTTCACAAGCTACTCGGCAAGACAGCATACGAGCTCCTCACCGGTAACAAACCCCAAGTTGGATACTTTCGAGTATTCGGCTCAAAGTGTTACATTCTTGACAAGCATCGTCGTTCAAAGTTTGCTCCTAAATCTCATGAAGGTTTTCTACTTGGTTATGGCTCAAACTCTCACAATTACCGTGTCTACAACAATCTCACCCGGAAGGTTGAAGAGACGGTAGATGTGAAGTTTGATGAATCTAATGGCTCACAAGTAGAGCAATTGCCAATTGATGTAGTGGACAAAGACCCTTCAGAAACAATCCAAGACTTGTCCATTGGCAAAATTCGTCCAACGAAGGTGAAGGAGAGTACTTCATCCGTCCAAGTGGAAGCTTCTACTTCACAACAAGGTGAACCAAGAATCGACACGGAAGCATCCACAAGTGGGACACACCAAGATGAAGAAGACAAGGAAATGCATCAAGACGAACATCAAAAACCTCTTTCTCCACCACGACAAGAGAACGACGATGTCAACAATGAAGAAGGCCAAGAAGAAGAACAAGATGAAGAAGATGTTCAACAAAGACCCAAGCAAAAGCTCTCATGAGTTCGAGCAAGAATTGCCAAAGATCATCCCGTCGAGCAAATCCTCAATGATATACAAACCGGGAGAATCACTCGCTCAAAAACTCGTTTAGCTAACTTTTGTGAAAACTATTCATTCATCTCTAGCAATGAACCTATGAAGGTTGAAGAAGCATTGGAAGATCCGGATTGGATAAATGCTATGCATGAAGAGCTACACAATTTTGAGAGAAACCAAGTTTGGACAATGGTTGAGAAGCCCGACAACAACCACAACATCATTGGTACCAAATGGGTGTTTCACAACAAGCAAGATGAAGATGGACAAGTGGTTCGCAACAAAGCACGTCTCATCGCCCAAGGGTACACACAAGTCGAAGGTATGGACTATGGTGAGACATATGCTCCCGTTGCTAGACTTGAGTCCATTCGCATCTTACTTGCCTATGCTAATCACCATAATATCTCCTTGTACCAAATGGACATTAAAAGTGCTTTTCTAAATGGTGAAATAGAAGAGGAAGTTTATGTCAAACAACCTCCCGGCTTTATCAATCCTAAGAAACCAAATCATGTTTACAAACTTCACAAAGCTCTTTATGGTCTTAAACAAGCTCCTAGAGCATGGTATAAATGCTTGACCAAGTTCCTTATTACAAGTGGTTTTGAAATTGGTAAAATCGATTCTACTCTTTTTACTAAAAGGGTTAATGGAGAACTATTTGTATGCCAAATTTATGTCGATGATATCATATTTGGTTCAACTAACCCTCTCTTTAGTGAAAAGTTTGGAAAGCTAATGTCAGAGAAGTTTGAGATGTCTATGATGAGTGAACTCAAATTCTTCCTTGGTTTGCAAATCAAGCAAACTAAGGAAGGTACATTTGTCTCTCAAACAAAGTACACCAAGGACTTATTCAAGAAGTTCAATATGCAAGAATGCAAAGGTATGTCTACACCCATGCCTACTAGTGGACATAATGATTTGACCAAAGATGGTGAACCAGTTGATCAAAAGGTTTATCGCTCTATGATTGGTTCATTGTTATACCTATGTGCTTCACGTCCCGATATTATGCTAAGTGTGTGCATGTGTGCATGATATCAAGCTGCTCCTAAAGAATGTCATCTTAAGGCTGTGAAAAGGATAGTGAGATATTTAATCCATACACCAAATTTTGGCATTTAGTATCCTAAGAGGTCTTCTTTTGATCTTGTTGGCTATTCCGACTCGGATTATGCCGGAGACAAGATTGATAGAAAGTCCACTTCGGGTACTTGTCAATTTCTTGGTAGATCTCTTGTGTCTTGGTCTTCCAAGAAACAAAACTCGGTATCCTTATCCACCGCCGAAGCGGAATACATTGCCGCTGGTTCATGTTGTGCTCAATTAATTTGGATGACCCAAACTCTTAAAGATTATGGGATTTATGTGAAACATGTTCCACTACTTTGTGACAATGAAAGTGCTATCAAAATTGGTCATAATCCTATGCAACATTCTCGAACTAAGCATATTGAAGTTCGTCATCACTTCATTCGAGATCATGTTGCTAAGGGTGACATTAACCTTAAGCACGTTCGCACCGATAAGCAATTAGCGGATATATTTACTAAACCACTTGATGAGAAAGTGTTTTGCAGGTTGAGAGGAGAATTGAAAATCATTGATGCTTCGAACTTGGAGTAGAAACTCCATTGGATACATGCAAGACATGAGCTTATGACTAATCCATGATATATCTCTTATGATAACTATCTTATGTCTTGGATATATTTGTACCTTGCATGTTGTCTAACCCATGTAGGTGCTTGGTTGAATCTAATTCCATGAGATTGCGACTCACTCACATCTTGAGCAATCTCTACATCACCAAGACTCTACACAATGGTGGTTGAAGACAAGGAAGCACAAAACCATTCAAACATATCCTTTGATAAATTCTATGATTGAGCTTCATGATTGTCATTTTTGGATACACAAGTGCTCTTCCTTGCAAGAACTAACCCATGTAGGTAGATGAACTCAAACTCCAAGTGGTGCTCCCAACTCTTGATGAGCTACATCAACCTTGAGCACCCACACAAGTTCAACTACATGAGCAAGAACCACACCACCACCCAAGGTATGTTATTCCATCTTAGAGAAACTTTACTCCAAGACATGAGTCAAAGCAACTCAACAAGATGTGAATACATCAAGATGCTTAAACGAAAAATGGTAACCCCATTTTGAGCTTAAACGATGAGTATGACCTATGTCCCCTTGCCGGCTGTCTATAGGCCGGCTATCGGAAGGCGGCCCGACTTCAGCCCTCATGAAGAGAAGCCGCGGGAGGGCCGGCTCCGAGAAGCCGGCCGCGAGAAGGCCACTCCAAGAAGCCAGCTCCCATAAAGCGGTCAAGATCGTACCCTCGAAGTCTGCATCCACATAACGGTGATGTGACGGGGCATGGCTACAGTGAAGGCTGCCACCCCCGAATCCCAGAGCAACGCCTGGCACAGTGCGCTGTACGGGTGGCCATGACCGTCCGGCGCAGCTGTTGCCACGTTGACCCTGATGTCATCCACGACGGGCTACCAGTACGGCCCACGGGCGGTGGGCCCCTTCGGGCAGAGAGACACCGTGAAGGCGGCCAGACCTCCCCAGTCGGCCCAAGATAGAGCCGGCTCCCCACAGCCGGCTTGCCACCTCCCTCGAAGAAGACGCCCCATTAAGGAGACAAGACGCGGTGGGGCTACAGTGATCGCCCACCGGGCCGGCACTGTAGCCACGCCACTTCGGCGAAGCCTTCGCCACCAGATTGAGCAACAGTAACCAGCCGCCGATAAGGCCCTGACAGTGGGGCCTGCCTGTCGACCAAGGAGCCGGCAGCCGGCGGGACCCACTAGCCGGCGGGCCCCAGCAGCCGGCGCAGAAGCCGGAGAGCATAGACACAGACGGCTGGGCCCCGCGCCCAGCCGGATTACCATTGTACCCCCGGGGGTAGGCCTATATAAACCCCCCGGGGCATCCATGCAAAGAGAGATCAATCCCTGCTAGTCTCAGACACCACATAGGGAGGAGAAGAGAGCAAGCCGTGCCCTTCTTCCTCCTCTCGCCAAACAGCTCAAGGAGCACCGTTGAGCTACTTGTTCATCTAGTGACCATGCGGAGACCCCGCAGAGCAGCAGTAGGGGTGTTATCTCCATGGAGAGCCCCGAGCTGGGTAAGATTCGCCGGCCTGCATGTCTTCGCTCATCCGTTTCCAGGACCGGCGATGTCTTACTGGCTCCAATGATAAGCCTCGTTGGCATATGTGGCACCTACCACCCGACAAGCTACCCAAAGCGCAGGTTGCTACCCCGATTAGAGGAGGAAGCACTTAAACCTACATCACCAGCACTTGATACGGCCGACCGGCCACCTCGTGGCCGCGACAGAGAGGCCTCTCGGCCCTCCACTCAAGCCGCACCCCGTACCAAGGCACGGGAAAATGCGCCAGACCTGCGAGATATGTTGGAGGACAAGGCAAGGCAAACAAGATCGATCTACGGATCGCGTGGGCGCCCCATGACTCGAGACGGTAACCGTCACGCCGGACACAAATCCGGTAGGGCCGAACACAGTAGACAAAGCTCATTGGAGCTACGTCGTGATATAGCCCAGTACAGAGGCGCCGCACACCCACTATGCTTCACAGACGAAGTAATGGATCATCAAATCCCCGAGGGTTTCAAACCCGTAAACATCGAATCATATGATGGCACAACAGATCCTGCGGTATGGATCGAGGATTATCTCCTTCATATCCACATGGCCCGCGGCGATGATCTCCACGCCATCAAATACCTCCCACTCAAGCTTAAAGGACCAGCTCGGCATTGGCTTAACAGCTTGCCAGCAGGATCAATCAGTTGTTGGGAGGACCTGGAAGCCGCATTCCTCGACAATTTCCAGGGCACTTATGTGCGACCACCAGACGCCGATGACCTAAGCCACGTAATTCAGCAGCCAGAGGAATCGGCCAGGCAATTCTGGACACGGTTCCTAACAAAGAAAAATCAAATAGTCGACTGTCCGGACGCAGAGGCCCTAGCAGCCTTCAAGCACAATATCCGTGACGAGTGGCTTGCCCGACACCTTGGACAGGAAAAGCCGAAATCTATGGCAGCACTCACGACACTCATGACCCGCTTTTGCGCGGGAGAAGACAGCTGGCTTGCTCATAGCAACAATATGACCAAGAACCCTGGTAATTCGGATACCAGGGACAGTAGTGGCAGGTCGCGTCACAACAAGCAGAAGCGCCGCATTAACGGTGACAATGCTGAGGATACTGAAGTTAATGCCGGATTCAGAGGCTATAAATCCGGTCAGCGGAAAAAGCCATTCAAAAGAAATCCTAGGGGCCCGTCCAGTTTGGACCGAATACTCGACCGCTTGTGCCAGATACATGGCACCCCCGAAAAGCCGGCCAATCACACCAATAGGGATTGTTGGGTGTTCAAGCAGGCAGGCAAGTTAAATGCCAAAAATACCGACAAGGGGCTGCATAGCGATGATGACGAAGAGCCCCGGCAGCCGAACAACAGTGGACAGAAGGGTTTTCCCCCACAAGTGCGGACGGTGAACATGATATACGCAACCCACATCCCCAAGAGGGAGCGGAAGCGCGCGTTAAGGGACGTATACGCGGTAGAGCCAGTCGCCCCAAAGTTCAACCCATGGTCCTCCTGCCCGATCACCTTTGATCGAAGGGACCATCCCACTAGCACCCGTTATGGCGGATTCGCCGCATTGGTTCTAGACCCAATTATTGACGGATTTCATCTCACTAGAGTCCTTATGGACGGCGGCAGCATCCTGAACCTACTTTACGAGGATACAATGCGGAAAATGGGCATAGATCCCTCGAGGATTAAGCCCACCAAAACGACCTTTAAAGGCGTAATACCAGGTGTAGAGGCCAACTGTATAGGCTCAGTCACACTTGAAGTGGTCTTCGGACCTCCGAATAATTTTCAAAGCGAGGAGTTAATCTTCGACACAGTCCCATTCTGCAGTGGCTATCACGCACTGCTCGGGCAAACCGCATTCACCAAGTTCAACGCGGTACCTCACTACGCATACCTTAAGCTCAAGATGCCAGGCCCTCGAGGAGTAATTACGGTCAATGGAAACACCGAACGCTCCCTCCGAACGGAGGAGCACACGGCGGCCCTTGCAGCGGAAGTACGAAGCAGTCTCTCCAGGCAGTTCTCTAGTCTGGCCATTAAACGTTCGGACGCCGTCAAGCGCGCCCGGAGTAACCTACAACAAGACCGCCTGGCACGTTCCGAGCAGGCGTAGCAATGCGGCCCCAACCCCAGCCCTCGCAAAAATGCGACGCTAGTGCTTCGCGTACATAACTACACTCTAGAAATACCATGGGTACAGGGGGAGGGGCACCATCACGGCACGCCCGAAACACGGCTTAAACCGCACCAGGGGCTGCCGATTTTTTAATTTTCTCTTACTTTCAGGACTCCATTCTTCGGAAGGCCTGTTCGGCAGTTCAATTGCCGCACAAACGATGCATGAACCAGGGAAGCAGACAAGCCATGCCGCATTACGAAACTCCCAGGTGGTCTCTATCACGAGCAGCATACCTGTTTCGCATACCATTCCGCAGCCTGCCCCTGGAACAGACATGTTAAATAGTCCAACCTTTTGCTTATTGCATTATTTGTATCGTTCTGCTTTGATCGTAGCCCTTTTTAATAAACAATGCATAGCTTTTTTCTATTTTTGCAGACTTTTTTTTTTTACAAATATATGTTCCTTAATGACATGTTGCACCTGTACACTTTGGTACGGCCAAAATACGCCAGGGGCTTTAGTACCCCTCAATATGGTGTGAGAAGTCCGAACACTTTAGCAAGTGCGGCACCTTGAACTTATAGCATTATATGCATCGGCTCCGAATCATGTCTTGGGTCAATAGTTGGGTTTGCCCGGCTCCTATGTTTTGGTGCCTTACGTTCCGCTATGTCGGCTAAGGTAGCACTAGGAGAACTACTGCAATTGTGCCCCAGTTGAGCTGGGTCGAGCACCTCAGTAGAGAAAGCTAAAACTGACTGTCATGATGAAGCGAGAGCTGGTCGCTGTTCGAGAGGTTTTTCGAGTCCCTAAAGACTTATGCCGCTTAGAGCGAGGAGTCGGCTCTGTCCGTCCAAGGCGTGGATAGCGCCCCGAACTCGGTCTTCCGAATACCAGGGGCTTCGCCGAAATTTGAAATTATAGAATTGTATGGCTATGTGAGAGTGTTCACGCATTATGGTCCGATTGCCTTGTTCGTTGTGCTGAGCGCCTCCCTCGAAGGACCCAAACATGGGAAAAAGAGCGCTCAGGTTTATCCCCGAACACCCCAGCACTAGCGGCACGGGGGCAGAAGCCGATGACTCGCCATCTCTCAGAATTGATAAACAGCCGCACAGAAGGTAATATTTTAAATTCCAACAGCATTGCTTAGCGCATATGAACAAGTTTTCAGCGCACAGGACAAAACGAGCGAGTTTTACTCAAAAATTGCATCCCTGGAACATTCATCCGCCATAAGGCAGGCACCCTTCAGAACATCCTTATAATAATTCTCGGGCTTCCGATGCTCTTTCCCCGGCGGTGGCCCATCCTTCACAAGCTTCTCAACATCCAGCTTGCCCCAGTGCACCTTAGCACGGGCAAGGGCCCTACGGGCACCTTCGATGCAGACGGAGCGCTTGAGGACCTCGAGCCTTGGACAGGCCTCCATCAGCCGCCGCACGAGCCCGAAGTAGCTCCCAGGCAGGGCCTCTCCAGGCCACAGCCGAACTATGAAGCCCTTCATTGTCTATTCGGCCGCCTTGTTGAGTTCGACCAGCTGTTTCAGCTGGTCGCTCAAGGGCACAGGGTGTCCGGCCTCAGCATACTGAGACCAGAACACCTTCTCCGTCGAGCTGCCCTCTTCAGCTCGATAGAATGCGGTGGCATCGGATACGCTGCGGGGAAGATCTGCCAATGCCGCTGGGGAACTCTAGATTCGGGTAAGTAACAAGTAGTTTACTTTTATATTTCTGCTTTGCATAAAGAATGCCTTACCCGCTGCTATCTTCTTCATATCCTCCAACTCTCGGAGGGCCTTTTGGGCTTCGGCCTTGGCAGTCTCAAGGGCCACCGCGAGCTCGGACGCTCGGGTCTCTAACTCAAGCTCCAAACTCTCATGTTTTCTCATGAGAGCCTGAAGCTCTTGCTGCACCTCGCCAACCTGAGCCCCAAGTTTTTCTCTCTCGGTGCGCTCCGCGGCCGTTTTCTTTTCGGCCTCAGACAGCGCCTGCTTGAGGGTCGCCACCTCAGTCGTGGCCCCTACAATAAGCAGTACAATCCTGTTATTTTTTGCAATCACGCCTCTCTATAGGCACTTATTTCTGTAAGGTATTTCTTACCTTCTTTCTCCTCGAGTTGCCGCTTGGCAAGGCCGAGCTCTTGCCCGGACCGCTCGAGTCCCTGTTTCAGGACACCCACCTCCGCAGTCAGTGCGGCGGTGGACAGCAGCGAAGCCTGCATACGCATATTGACTCTTTATTGTTAGACTCCTGCAAAATTTAATAGATCCTCTATTCGGCTTTTCTTTCCGAACGCCAAATAGAGCATCAGGGGCTACTGTCTATGCGGTAATATTTTTACATATTTTTACTTACCTCGAAGCCTGTTAGGAGGCTAGCGCAAGCTTCACTCAGCCCGCTCTTGGCGGACTGGACCTTCTGGATCACCGTACTCATAATAGTACGGTGCTCCTCGTCGATGGAGGCGCCTTCAAGCACCTCCAGCAGATTGTCCGGCACCTCTGGTTGGACGGAGGTTGCCGGCTCAGAAGACTTGCTCCTCTTGGAAGGAGCTCGCCTACCGCGGTCCGGAATCGTTGAAGATTCCGGCACGGTGTCCATCTTAAAGCCGGACTTGGAGCCCTGGGGGGTCTTGTCCCCTTTACTCCTGGAGTCCGGGAGGTTGCCTTGCGGCTACTCCAGGACCACCTCCTCCTGCCCCGGAGCTTGTCGCGACGCCACTTCGGCGTCGTCCGCAGTGCGGGGGGAGACAGCGGGCGGAACGGAGTTCACGTCCGATGAATCCAGGGAGCCGCTCGACAACTCGTTGAGTTCGGCCTGGGGCGGGCTGCATAAGTATCGTCGACATTAGGTAAAGCTGTGCAACAAAGGAACATCATAAGTTACTCTGATATCCGAACTTACGATTTCGCCGGACACTTGGCCCTGTCCGGCCACTCCTCTTCGTCTTCTTCGGCGTCGGGGGAATAGTGCGGCGGAGGGGTCTTCCTCTTCCTGGACCCCTCGGCCTCCCCAGTTGGGGCGGCCTCCCTCTTCTTTCCTTGCCCCTCTGGAGGGGGAGAGGTTTCTTCTTCCTCCTCGTTTTCATGGGAGGAGGGCGTCTCGGACTCGCCGGATGACGAGTCCGACAACACCACATGATGGGTACTCTTTCGAGTCCCCGTGGTCTTCTTCTTCTTAGCCTTCTTCTCCGGCACCACATAAGGCGCCGGAGTCAGCAGCTTCACCAGTAGAGCTGGGGCTGGGTCTTCGGGCAGCGGAGCAGGACAGTTAATCGGTTCGGCCATCGCCCGCCAAGCCTGTCAAAGGCAAGGGAGTTTAGATCCCGCATAGAGTCAAACTATGAAAAAAGCTTGAACATCCTGTAACAGGTGTAGATAGCATACCTTGCTAGCGTGACGCTGTGAGCTGTAACCGCGGTCCTCAGAAGCGGATGCGGGAGCCTCGGCGCCCTTGAATGGAATCTTCCAGGCATCTTCGTACGTTGTGTCGAAGAGCCTGCTGAGGGTTTGATGCTGCGCCGAGTCGAACTCCCATAGATTGAAATCCCGGTGTTGGCACGGGAGGATCCGGCGGACGATCATAACCTGGATTATGTTGACAAGCCGGATTGGTTTGTTCACCAGGGACCGGATGCATGTTTGCAATCCGGTCACCTCTTTCTCATCGCCCCATGACAGGCCCGTCTCTTTCCAGGACACAAGCCGCGTGGGGGCTCTGGATCGGAACTCAGGGACCGCGGTCCATTCCAGATCGCGTGGCTCGGTGATATAAAACCACCCGGATTGCCATCCCTTTAGGGTCTCCACGAAAGAGCCCTCGAACCATGGGGCGTTGGCCATCTTGCCCACCATGGCACCTCCGCACTCCGCCTGGCTGCCGCTCACCACCTTGGGCTTGACGTTGAAAGTCTTGAGCCAGAGGCCGAAATGGGGGCGGACGCGGAGAAAGGCCTCGCACACGACGATAAACACCGAGATGTTGAGGATGAAGTTCGGAGCCAGATCGTGGAAATCCAGGCCGTAGTAGAACATGAGCCCCCGGACAAATGGGTGGAGTGGAAAACCCAGTCCGCGGAGGAAGTGGAGGAGAAATACCACCCTTTCATGGGGCCTTGGGGTGGGGATAAGTTGTCCCTTCTCGGGAAGCCGGTGCGCGATGTCGTTGGACAGATACCGGGCCTTCCTTAGCTTCTTGATTTTGTCCTTCGTAACGGTGGAGACCATCCATTTGCCTCCCGCTCCGGACATTGCTGGAGAAGGTTGAGGTGGGAAGTGCGGGCTTGGGCGCTGGAGCTCGGGTATGCGAGAGATGGGTAGGCAAGGGAGGAAGAAGGCGTAGGTAAATAGGGTGGATCCTTATCCCCTTATATAGGCGGATGCGGTTATGCGTCCCCACATGCCTAATAAAACTCGCTTGCCTCCCGAGCGCCGTGATAAATGGCATGGTTGGGTTACCCACATCCGTATTGATGAGAATCCCGTAAAAAGGGTACATGATCTCTGCTTTGACAAGACGTGCCAAGGAAACCACCTCGCAAAACATGCTGAGGTGGGGAAGTAAAAACAATTCGAGTAGAGGACTTGGCTGTAGTGTGATGGCGCACTGCAGAATACGTCAGCAGATTTGATTTGTGTTAATATTATTCTCTCTATAGCAATATGTGGAAACTTATTTTACAGAGCCGGACACTACTCTTGGTGATTACAATCTTCTATGAAGGACTTGGAGGAGGAACCCGCCTTGCAATGCCAAAGACAATTTGCGCGCCGGACTCGTCGTCATTGAAGCCTGGTTCAGGGGCTACTGAGGGAGTCCTGGATTAGGGGGTGTTCGGATAGCCGGACTATACCTTCAGCCGGACTCCTGGACTATGAAGATATAAGATTGAAGACTTCGTCCCGTGTCCGGATGGACTTTCCTTGGCGTGGAAGGCAAGCTTGGCGATGCGATATTCAAGATCTCCTACCAATGTAACCGACTCTGTGTAACCCTAACCCTATCCGGTGTCTATATAAATTAGAGGGTTGTAGCCCGTAGAGGATCAACTCCATATACAATCATACCATAGGATAGCTTCTAGGGTTTAGCCTCCTTGATCTCGTGGTAGATCTACTCTTGTACTACCCATATTTTCAATATTAATCAAGCAGGAGTAGGGTTTTACCTCCATCGAGAGGACCCAAACCTGGGTAAAACAAAGTGTCCCAGTCTCCTGTTACCATCCGGCCTAGACGCACAGTTCGGGACCCCCTACCCGAGATCCGCTGGTTTTGACACCGACAGGCACTAAAGGATCGAACCGTGCAACGACTTCCAAAACATTGTGTTTGTCGTTCTAATAGCAACACATTTATTCAACCAACAGACGAAATATACTACTGATTGTACATTGAAAACAGCAGCAGCAGCAACCAGGGCTGGGGGTGCAACAGAAGCAGTAAACAGGCCAGAAGAGTGAAGACGCAGCTCTCTCTTCCAAACCAAACATCATCCATCATTACAAAAGGGCTACCAAAAAAGAACAAGTGTATGCATCAAACTAAATAAAGATCCTACTACACCAAGTGTACGCATCTAACTAACTGGCTCAGTTAGACGTTACTATTTATTAAGCTGTGGAGATTGGCTGACGGCTTGAACCAGATGGGTGCCTGACGGCGGAAACTCCAGCCAGCAGGTCGAAGTCTGATACTTGCGACCCTCTCTCCTACTTTGGGCTGCAGAGCGTGGCATCACATATCAGGGTATGGTGCATGCAGAGACGCATGGTACGCTGTGTACACATAGTTTTGCCTGATGAACGAAACCGCGTTGCCATCATGATCCTTGTCGTCGGTTATCTCCTGGTTAATCAGATAATTCAGTCCGACAAACAGAGAGCATGTACCAAGGCTAGTTACCAGCCTCCAGTCAAAAATACCTGAAGGCCCAGAGAAGCTGGGATCCTTCTCAAAGACCTTGCAGTGACTATGATTGTATTCCGCGAAACAACACGTCTGGTACGTGCGAACGATCATCAATCTTTCACCATCGCCTGATCGAGCTAGGAACCACCTGCAACTGCCATGCCGCTTTTCTTTGAAAGGTTCTGGGATTAGGAAGGGTAGGGACACCAGGCGGCCTACAACATCATATCAAGTTGGAGTCAAATAAAAAAGGGCTCTTGGTTTAGTCAATCTTAAGAACAACATGTTATGAGCATGAATATTTTTTCAGCAAATGTTGACAGTAATATAAGCAAGCCATCATGATATCATAGGAAAGTAGCATACTGCTGTAACAGCCGTTTGTAGTGATGAATGGAGTAGGCTAGCAATACGTCCAACCATAGAAGGAGTCGACAGCGTAAATGAAGCCCTTGTGTTCAATGGCATCAGAGAACCATGGAGGATGTATGATCCTGCGATGGACATGCAGATTTATCCACTTACCGCAGTGACCTGTCAGATAGGCAAGACCGTGGTTGAATAACGCAATTAGCCTAAAGTCTTTATAATTCGCAGATCTTGTGGGCACTTGGCAGATTACAACCTTGAGCAAATCAAACTTGGTATCATGTTGGCTACTGTAAGATTCCGAGTATTCTGGGCCGCGGTGCCAAAGAAGTGTAGTGTTAATCGAAGGAAGGGGGATCAATCGCCGGGTGTAGACCTCCACAAGAATCCAGCTACCGCGACCGTCGACGAGCACCATCCAAGACGTGTTCATGCCGACCCAGTACATACCGTTAATGTAGTTGTGGCTGACGGGGATCGGATCGCAGTCAAGGGGGTTGATGCTCGCCACCCTATGATCGTTATGCTGCGTGACACGCCGTTTCTGAAGATCAGGCGGCATCAGCAAGCAAGGAGCTGGCTTAAAAAGCTCCGTCCTGAGGGCTTTGTGTAAACGGTACAGCCCCGACGAGCACGCGGCGAGCGACATGGTACTGAGATTTTCCACACGTGAAACAATGAGCTTGATTACCTCTGTGGGGAGCGAATTCCAGCCACTCTTTCGGCGGACGCTGCTCGGTTCTACCATTGTTAGTGCTTGGATTTCGGACGAGGGGGGGAGGTGCCTTAGCGGGGATGGAAGGTTGGACGAGATTATGTGCGGACAAAGATGGAGAAGCGAATATGTGCTGCGGGAAGTGGACAGGTGATGATGACTACAGCACGCCGCTTGACTTACGAGACACATACCAGCAGCGTAGGGTCATGTCGATGCCAGACAACTTGCTTGAGTGATCACAGTAGTGGTACTCCCTACAATGCTATGCCCTAACTTGCTTGAGTAGAGTAGTAGAGTAGGACTCTGCTCTACTACTAGCACGGGAGGAGTAGTATATTCTAATATAAAATAGTTACAAACTTCAATGCCCGACCGTGGAACGACTACGAACCGTGCTCAAAGACCGTGTCTACATGGTGTTTGGACATGGACGGCAACCTCAACACCAACGGTGCTGCTCCCGTTGCACCGTATGTGTTTCTGTCCTTCCTGTTCGAAATCATGGTAAAATTCATGTTTCTACACTGTATCCTACTACTATGCTAGTCCACATGATTAGTTGTGAACGACGACTTCTTCCCCGACCTCGGCAACCTCATCCTCGACGACATGGGCGACAACGTCAACGCCGGCAACCAGTGAGATACAGGGTGTAGGAAGCGGTTTGGGAATTTGCATGCCTTTCCAACCAGTGAGATACTCCGTACAAAGTACGACAGAGAAATAACCACAGAGAAGGAAGCTAAAAGTAAACAATCGAACGAGCATTTTTGCATTTTTTTTGCATTGAATCATTTCACAAGCTTGACTAGTGCTGTTTTTCTACTTTTACAAAAACCGCATCGTAATGTTAAAACATGCATTTGCACGTACATAAGTAATAGTAGTACTCCCTCCATCTAGGTGTATAAGTATTCCCTCCTTCTTGGTCACGGAGCACAACCAAAGATGACTTATTGACCTGGACGGAGGGAGTAGCACAGTCTGCAAGCATATATCGAGAGAGACGTGTAGTGCAATAGTGGAAAAAATTACTATATGAGACCAAGTCACACGGTTAGCAGGTGAGACCCGTCTTGATGGATGACACGTGGCTTTTAAGTGGGGGCGGGGGGTGCTTTCTGATTTGTGAATGCCATGTGTCATCCATCAGGATGGGTCTCGCGTGAGACCTGGTCTCATAGAATTCTTTTCCTGCGATAGTATATAGTAAAGTTTGTGCTATATGCACGTACTTGCAAAATACGTAGGAATACACAAGATTTCCAAACTTTCCCTTTTACATACTTAATTAAGGATGCTAAAAATTCCTGAACGTTCGGGATTTATCATTTGCGTCCCAAAACTAATGAGATGGCCTTACGAAACAAAAATTATACTCCTCCTAAAAGCCACGGCGCTCGCAGGAGCGCTTGCAGCGTGCAACGAGTGCCTTGGTGCGCAGCCGTTTTCCAGCGCGCCGACACAACGCCTCTTCCTCAGCCTCGCAACTCACGAGGTGCTGATTGGCGGCTTGCCGGCAGGCAAGCTTGATCTCATCGGTGTGGTGATCCGGCGCCAACAGGTACTCCTCCTCACTGGAAGCGTGCACCCGGTCCACGTACCACCAAGCGTAGAGGAGGCGCTTGGGCCCGACTGCACTCAGGGCGTCGGCATGGGCGTCCTCCGCCACCCTCACGGCCCTCGCACGAGCCTTCTGCCAAAGATCCAATTGCTTGACTCTCTCGGACTTGACATAGGCCTCCCAGGCAGCTTGTTCCGCGGTGCGCTTCTCTTCCTCGGCCTTCTTCTCCGCCTCTATTTTGGCGTGCTCTGCTGGAGGCAAAGCCTCCCACAAGGCGACATCCATTTCTTTTCAAAGCTCCTCAAGGCTGGGGGGGCTCGGCGGGCGGCATGGCATTCTCCTCGTAGCGGGGAGCCGACGCGTCCTCCGGCGCGCGGCTGGCGAGATTGGGAACGCCGATGCGTCCAGCTCGACGCGTCGCGGCGAGGAGCGGAACACCGACGCGTCC
>NC_053027.1:54929495-54969376 GCF_003073215.2 Triticum urartu
TCACGGGAGAGTTCCGTCAGCACGACGGCGTGCTGACGGTGATGATGTTGCTACCGACGCAGGGCTTCGCCTAAGCACCGCTACAATATGATCGAGGTGGATTATGGTGGAGGGGGCACCGCACACGGCTAAGGGATCAATGATCAACTTTCTGTGTTCTAGGGTGCCCCTGCCCCCGTATATAAAGAAGCAAGGGGGAGGCCGACCGGCCCTCCTAGGGCACGCCAGGAGGAGGAGTCCTCCTCCTAGTAGGAGTAGGACTCCCCTTTCCTACTCCTACTAGGAGGAGGAAAGGAAGGGGGAAGGGGAGAAGGAAGGAGAGGAAGGAAAGGAGGAAAGGGGGGCCGCCCCCCTAGTCCAATTCGGTTTGGGCTAGGGGGCCGCGCGCCCTGCCTCCTCTCTTCCACCACTTGGCCCAATACTTCTTCCCCGTATTCCCGTAACTCCCCGGTACTCCGAAAAATACCCGAATCACTCGGAACCTTTCTGATGTCCGAATATAGTCGTACAATATATCAATCTTTACATTTCGACCATTTAGAGACTCATCGTCATGTCCCGATCTCATCCGGGACTCCGAACTACCTTCGGTACATCAAATCGCATAAACTCATAATACCGATCGTCACCGAACGTTAAGCGTGCGGACCCTACGGGTTCGAGAACTATGTAGACATTACGGAGACACGTCTCCGGTCAATAACCAATAGCGGAACCTGGATGTTCATATTGGCCCCTACATATTCTACAAAGATCTTTATCGGTCAAACTGCATAACAACATACGTTGTTCCCTTTGTCATCGGTATGTTACTTACCTGAGATTCGATCGTCGGTATCTCAATACCTAGTTCAATCTCGTTACCGGAAAGTCTATTTACTCGTTCCGTAATGCATTATACCGCAACTAACTCATTAGTTGCATTGCTTGCAAGGCTTATAGTGATATGCATTAAGAGGGCCCAGAGATACCTCTCCGACAATCGGAGTGACAAATCCTATTCTTGATCTATGCCAACTCAACAAGTACCATCAGAGACACATGTAGAGCACCTTTATAATCACCCAGTTATGTTGTGACGTTTGGTAGCACACAAAGTGTTCCTCCGGTAATCGGGAGTTGCATAATCTCATAGTCATAGGAACATGTATAAGTCATGAAGAAAGCAATAACAACAAACTTAACGATCATCGTGCTAAGCTAACGGATGGGTCAAGTCAATCACATCATTCTCTAATGATGTGATCCCGTTAATCAAATGACAACTCGTGTCTATGGTTAGGAAACATAACCATCATTGATTCAACGAGCTTGTCAAGTAGAGGCAAACTAGTGACACTCTGTTTGTCTATGTATTCACACATGTACTAAGTTTCCGGTTAGTACAATTCTAGCATGAATAATAAACATTTATCATGACATAAGGAAATAAATAACAACTTTATTATTGCCTCTAGGGCATATTTCCTTCAATTACCACAAAGGATACTTGCTCACATTGGGAGAGTGCACAAACCTCTACAGATCTAAAACTAATTGAATAGTCATGCCTGCGACCATGGACGAAGTCGGGATAAGTCACACTTAGGATCTAAGACAAACTTGGAGGAACTCACAAAATAATAGTTCAAATAAGCTATACTGCAAAGTGGTGGAACCACTAACTTGTTATTTTACGTTGATCCTGGCTTGGTGGTTAAGTTATGTTGATCCTGATTCACCGGTCATATTTGCTGCAACTACGCCCTGAATTCAAGGCGTTGTAATGACGCCCATTTTGGTTGGCTACTTTCTTTAAATACGATGTTCCTAGCTTGCTAGTTAATTTGTTTATCGTATTATGTACCAAATTTGAGATGTTGTAACGATGCATCTTTTGATTGGCTACTTCATTTACCTAAGTTGATCCCAGTTCACCGGTTAAATACTTCATTGAGTTATGCCCCAAATCTGAGACATTGTAATGACACCCATTTTCGTTGATGACACTCTTTTCTTTTCTTTGCAAACACTACCCGCATTTTGTTGGATATATTGCTAACTCTCCGTTATTTCCTGGAATTGATTATGCATGTGCTTGCTTATGTTTTTTTCTTCTTTCTGCGAGTACCTCAACGTACTCATCTGACTTCTCACACGGCTAGATCTTGCGATGATCCCTAAGCTAGTGGAGATGCTATTGAGTTTGTCTACTAGGTTGTGTCCCAGGAGTACCCATGCGTGCTTGGAGTTCCTCTAGTGTTATGCTTTCGCTTTCACTTAGTTTTACTATTTTGATCAAGGTCTGTTACGTATAAATAATATACATATGTGCTATACTATATGTGCAATTCACAACTGCATGCCTCACTACTTTGTAATAATTATTTTGGGCTGGTGCACCTAAAAACAAATTAAGTGAATTGGTGTGTTATAAGGAGGCATCAGGTGGAGTGAAATATGTAGTGGAGGATGGGATCATGAGGTGGTGGCATGGTGAAAGGGGGAGGAAAAGATAGGTAGAAGATAAGAGAGCGGCTCTACCTGTCGGGTAGGGAGGAGTTGTAGCTCTAGTAGCCCATGATAAACTATTGATCTCCAAACGTATATGACCTGAGCGAAGAGGATGGGAAGCGCACACAGAATTCCAAGGATACCCCTTCTCGAGATGCCAAACCACGGCTGCTCTCTCGCTCACACACCACACTAGAAAGATGACCCGAATGTCTCTCTGACTTTGTAGATCTAGGAAAAAAATAAAGAGGGACCACATACATCAAGAGATGGTAGAAAAAAGGAAAGTAAAACAAAGAAACAATGGGCAGCACCGAACAAGCACGATCGAAAGGAGGACCGGATTGATGGAAATGCAAATGCAAAGGGCCCGAGAAATCGCTCATAATGGTACCTATTATGAAGAGCGAGATACATGTACATTTCATTTAGAATTTTGTGTGTGTAAAATTAACTTATTTTCAAGAAAAAGAGGGCTACATGTAGCCCGTGCATTAGAGCCCTAAACTTAAATTCCTTATAATTTAAACCCTCACACGACCTCTATACCTTAACTTTTCAGTTTTGCTTTCCTAAAAAAAGCGGTTCCTAGCCGAACCCCTAAACTTAAATCCTCAAAAGAACTAGACCCCACATGGAAGCCTTTCTCTCTATTCTTCTTCCTTCTTCCTTTCAAGCAGCCAACTACGAATTTTCGGCACTAGATGATTTCAATGAGCTAGCTAGTGCCTACGATAGATGCTCTGCAAAAGTAATTTGATAGTCTCACCGTGCGCGACTTAAGTGTACGACGAAGTAGTTAAAATTTGTCCTCCACAGCCATGGCCCGGGTGCTTCATCGTATAAATAAGTTCATCCTCTCCCCTTCTCCTAGTGGAGCGATGGCATTGTCCGGAACACAAGGATTCATCGAAAACTGCAATGGCGACCGACGAGCACTCTTCATGTATGTTTCGTCCTTTACATTGATTTTCCCCCTCTTTGTAGGTGTCCTACGCGTGTGTGGCAGCTTTGCTAGTGGTCGGACAATTGAAGAAGCGCCGCCGGGCTAGGGATGACTAGGGGGAGAGTCGTCGTGGCTGGAGACGACGAAAAGGACAAAAAAGAAAAAGAAAAAAAAAGGCCGTTGATTCTCGCGGAATTTGAAGTCGGATGACGACGGGGTTGCAGGGTGTCGACCGGCATGCGGGGTGGTTGCCGGAGGCAAGGAACACAATGTAGTGTGACGTCGACGGGCAAACAGTGTAGAGGATCAACGCAAGGAAAAGATCAAAATTATCATGATAAGTGGCCTCGGAGGAGTAAATATAAGCGGCATCCACCACGATGAGTATTTTTTTCCCTAGAAAATCGACTAGATTCAGTTTTAACCCCTCAAAATAAATCTTTTAACCAATTTCGAGGGATCAGCTAGAAATGCACATTGAATCGTTTTTCAGCGTCCAAGCCCAAAAAAACCTCCACAACCACAAACCCCACGGAACGCGGCCGAACAGGACAGCCAGTCCGCCGCCCATGTTGCGCACGGCGATCCCCGCGGCGGCGCGGCGGCGCATCTCCTTTGCCCCGGCTAGATTCGCGCACGAGCTTGCGCAGGTGCAGGCGCAGGTCCAGTCGGCCGTCCCTGGACGGGACGGCCTTGAGCCGTCGTGGGTCCCCCTGTACAGGAGGATCTCGAAGCTGTCCCATGGCAGGCAGCCGGGAATGGCGGCGGCGGAGATGACCAAATATCTCCGCGAGAGGCGCCCGCTCTCGGAGTACCAGATCGTCGCCTACATCCGGAAGCTCCGCAAGTTCAAGCGTCACGCGTGCGCGCTCGAGGTGCCCCCACACACACACACACACACACACCCCGCGCCAAATGGTGGCCTGATTTGGATCAGGGTGTGTTTGCGCCTTCATTTTGTTGTTCAATCTTGGTACATTTGACAGAAGTATTTGTGCTGAAAGTAGCGGGCTTGAAGTTTGGTTCGGGATAAGCGAGGAAATGGAATGGATTTGCTAGGGTTGCTCTATTCTGCATTCTCTTTGTGGATAATTTTGATTTAAGGTCGCACTATTGGAAATGCACGGTGCAAACTGAATGTTCCTTTTAAGACTGAAGAATAGGATAGGGTCAACTGATTGTGTTGGCAGTCACCACAATGGTAATTTTGATTTCTGATGCTAAGTGAAACTGGGGCCGGGTGCCATACTGCACATTGCTGCAGCTTCAGAGGTCCACATTATAGGTAGGAAGGGAGTTGTGTACCTTAAACTATCAGTAATTGCAAAAGCAGGTAATATACCATGGCCCTGCTTGTGCTGCCTGGGAACTTTGAAGATATGCTGCAGCTTCCTTTTCTTTCTAAATATTTATAGATCCAATACTTTTGACTTTCAGTGTGTGATAGCGTCATAGGGAATTGCTTGAAGACGATGATTGTGTATAAGATGTTTTTAGCCTCAGACTCAGTGTGTTGAGGTAAATTTTACTGATTTTTCTTAATAAATAAACATTAAAAAAAGTTTGACTTAAATGACCGCAGTGAGTCAGTGACTTTAAGTTCCATTGCTAACACATTAAACTGCATTGGTTGAGATATGAGGTCATGCGCGTTGATGCCTGTCTAGCTTCTAAGGTCTAACAGTTGAGGTAGTTCTGTTAGAACAATGAATGGTGTGCTCAGCTTTATTGTTTCCAGCAGAGAATTACCTGAAACATTTTGATGGGTGATTGTTTCGAACAAACATCTCTTTCATTGTGCTGTACAAATAAGTAAATAACCACTGATCAAACATATAGTCTGAGATTTGAAAAATGAGGTCTACCATGAAAACTATTGATCGTTAAAACTGGTCTTAAACAGAGTTAATTTCCAATTTCCTGGAATTAATCTGTCATTGGTAGCTTGTCCATAACACACACTACTGCTGAGCCGGGTATCTCGATTCTCACACATAAATAGGCAAAAACCTGGAGAGAATATGCTCTAGAGGGAAGGAAAGCAAGACTTCACAATAGAAAATGAAGGTTCAAGTTCTAACAGCAGAAGGTTCGAACTGTGATGCCATTAATGCATCTCTTCTAAGGACCTTTTTTATGTTTACCTATAATATTATGGTACCGAGAGTTCATATGCTGTTCTGGTGCAAGTGCAACCTCTTTCTGAGCAAAGTATCTTTTTTGTGTTCACTGTATAATATTTGGCTGTGTTGTTTTGTACCCAGTTGATGGACTGGATGGAAGCTCGTGGAGCAAAGTTGACGCCTGGGCATCAAGCGCTGCGGATTGACCTTGTTTCAAAAGTTCATGGGATACAGGCAGCTGAAGAATATTTCTGGAGCCTTCCAGATATATTGAAGTCAAGGAAAGCTTATTCATGTTTGCTTAACTGCTATGGTGAACACGGGATGGCATTTAAAGGTCTGAAATTCTATGAGAAGATGAAAGCCAAGAACATTGTTCCAAATACACTGGTGTACAACAGCCTGATGGCTTTGTACAAAAAGGCGGGCCAGCCAGAGAAAATCCCCTCCACATTTGAAGAAATGCGAGAAAGCGGTATAACTGCTAACAGTTTTACATACTTCTCATTGGTAGAAAGCTATGTTACAATGAATGACCTGGAGGCTGCGGAGAAAGTCCTGGAAGAATTGCAGAAGGTGGCTCCAGTTCACTGGTCCCTATATACTCTAATGGCAAACAGTTACATTAAACTAGAGCTGTGTGAAAAGGCAGAAGTTGCCCTAAAGAAAGCCGAGGAAGTTATGAACAAAGATGAGTTATCCTCATGGTATTTCCTCCTCTCCATCTATGCCCGTTGTGGAAATGCAACTGAGGTTAAGAGGATCTGGGAGTCTTTGAAGTCCACATTCAAGAAATGTCTGAACAGAAGCTATCTTGTGATGCTTCAAGCTCTGAGTACTATTGATGACTTTGAGTCATTACAGCAAATCTTTCAGGAGTGGGAATCGAGTCATGAACAATATGACATGAGGATAACAAATGTGATGATCAAAGCTTACCTTGATAAGGGTATGATAGACGAAGCTGAGGCTATCCGTCAGAGGACCATGGCTAAGGGTCGTTGTGATTACAGGACGATTTACATATTTGCCGAATTCTATTTGGAAAAATCTAATGTTACTGGGGCACTGGAGATCTTGAGAGATGCAAAGAAGATGGTGACGGCACACAAATGGGTGCCATCCAAAAAGCTTACAAGCAGATTTCTGAAGCACTATGAAGAGTCAAAGGATGTTGACGGTGTGGAGTCTTTCTGCGAGTGCCTGAGGAAGCTCGAATGCCTTGATGCGGAAGCTTATGAGGGCATGATGCGCACCTATATAGCTGCAGGTAGAACCAACCCATCCATTGCTCAGCGCATCGAAGATGATGGGATTCACGTTGGACCTGAGACGATGAAATTGCTGGAGTGTGTCTCCGGCAATTGAAACTGAGAAGGAAAGAAACTTTATAAGAACTCGAGGCCGCCGTAGAATTTTTCTTCATTATAGAGCAGAATTATGACTTGTCGAAGATGTCGTTATCTCGTGAAAAGCTGGCTGCCACCGGATTTCTGTACATGAATTGCGGTCATTTGGCATTTTACATTTGATGCTCTGCTAGCCCCCCGACTACTGTGTAGCATCTATCTAAGCTGCTAATGTGATGGAGTTATTTCCAAAATACAATTATTTTCATGTTACTCATGTAGTCGACTGGTTGATTGCAGTACCCAGGTATTCTCCAATGTTTAATGTTGCCGACCATTCGTGAAGAGGCGCAACGAAGCAGCGAGTGATTTCTGATATATTATTTGTTTGCACCAGGTAGTGTTTTTTTTAGGGAAACTGGATCACATTATTGATCAACCATTTGGGGTAGAATGCAATGTCAGGCGAATGTAAGAGCTAGACTTTGGCCAGTTTTTCTGTATTTGAAAGCTTACCGACAAGACTCAAAGGCCTAGGTAATATAACACGCGGTGGTGGTTGTTGATCAGGAATAAGTATCAGCACCAAACTTGTATAAGCTGCAGTTGGAATTGTAAATTTTTATCCCTAGTGACAGCGGTTAAGTGATGATAGAGACAAAGAGATGTGCTCCCTGTTCTGAGCCTACAGCTGTAAATAATTTCCGTGCAACTCTGCAAGTTCAGACAGAGATAAGGTTTGTAATTGATGCTTACAACTTGTATTTGAGAAAAAAAATAACACTCCCTCTGTCCCATAATATAAGAGCGTTTTTGACACTACGGAGGGAGTAACTGAGGGTTGTGTTGAAGGACAGGGCACATCATATCTGGTATATGTTCTCCTGATTCAGTTTGTAGTGGAAAGTGTGCTCACTATGTCTGACGGAACTAACTGAAAGCATTCTAATTTATTCTCGTCTTGTTGCAGCACAGGTCTGAGGGGCACTCCATCAGGCATTTTTTTTTTGAAACTAGGCAAAAGATTTGCCATTTTCATTGAATAAGAGAGAAGGTTAACAAAATATGGCCAAAGGCCAAATACAGTACATCACTCTCGCGGCATAATGTTACACAAATGTTTTTCTCCGGCAAGGCTCCAAAGCGAGCATTCCTCTTTAATCTTGGCGACCAACACTCCCACCGGAACGGCCGTGTTGCGGAAAACTCTAGCGTTTCGCTCCTTCCATAATTCCCAGGAGATAAGCATCATCAGGGAGACAAGCAGCCTTCTCTCTCGATGGAGTTTGCTTAGTGGCATTCTGACTCCACCAATCCTTAACTGAAACCATATCAATCCAGTCGTTGGGCTGGACATCATGGAGCGCAAGCCAAGATTTGATCATGCCCCAAACCCGAATGGTGTATCGACATTGAAAGAGAAGGTGGGCCGCCGATTCCTGGACTTGTTGGCATAATGGACAAAGGTTGCAGTTCGGCCATCCGCGACGGTGGAGTCTGTCAGCTGTCCAAATCCTATTGTTGATAACAAGCCACGCGGAAAATTTACACTTTGGGGACGCCCAGTTCTTCCAAACATTTTGGTTCATATCTGTGTCCACCAATCCAATAAACTGAGCCCTGTATGCTGAGGCTGCGGAGTAATGGCCATCAGCAGTGAATTTCCAGGTAATGGAGTCTTGCATGTCCGGGTTTAGCTGGATGTGGGTGAGTCTTTCCCAAAGCGCAGCAAACTGGACGATGTGTTTAGAGGAGACGATCGAAGCAACCTTCACCTGGGAGATCCAGTAGCCATTAAGCAAAGCCTTGTGAACTGAACAATTCTTTTTATTGGAGATGTTGTAAATTTTGGGAGCAATGTCTTTGGGTCTTATGCCATCTAGCCAAGCTGACTCCCAGAAAGTTGCGTCGAGACCATCACCTACCAAAACCTTGGAGGCCGACGCGAATATGTTTCGATCATTGTTGTCGCAAGGGGTACCCAAGCCCGACCAAGGCTTGAGCGGGTCTTGCCAGTTGAACCACAGCCAACGGAGACGGAGTGCAGCCGCAAACTTGCTAAGGTTTAGAATCCCAAGACCGCCATGTAGCTTGGGCCTGTAGACTTGCGCCGAGTTGACCTTACATTTCCCTCCCGTGACCTTGTCACAACCCACCCAAAGGTAGGCACGTCGTGTTGGGGAACGTAGTAATTTCAAAAAAATTCCTACGCACACGCAAGATCATGGTGATGCATAGCAACGAGAGGGAAGAGTGTTGTCTACGTACCCTCGTAGACCGGAAGCGGAAGCGTTAGCACAACGCGGTTGATGTAGTTGTACGTCTTCACGACCCGACCGATCAAGCACCGAAACTACGGCACCTCCAAGTTCTAGCACACGTTTAGCTCGATGACAATTCCCGGACTCCGATCCAGCAAAGTGTCAGGGAAGAGTTCCATCAGCACGACGGCGTGGTGACGATCTTGATGTTCTACCGTCACAGGGCTTCGCCTAAGCACCGCTACAATATTATCGAGGATTATAGTGGAGGAGGGCACCGCACACGGCTAAGAGAACGATCATGAAGATCAACTTGTGTGTCTTTGGGGTGCCCCCCACGCACCCGTATATAAAGGAGCAAGGGAGGAGGAGGCCGGCCCTAGGAGGGGGCGCGCCAAGTGTGGAGTCCTACTAGGACTCCCTAGTCCTAGTAGGATTCCACCTCCCATATGGAATAGGAAAAGAGGAAGGGAAAAGGAGAAGGAAGGAAGGGGGCGCCCCCCTTCCCTAGTCCAATTCGGACCAGACCAAGGGGAGGGGTGCGGCCACCCTTGAGGCCCTTTTCCTTCTTTCCCGTATGGCCCAATAAGGCCCAATACGTATTCCCGTAACTCTCCGGCACTCCGAAAAATACTCGAATCACTCGGAACCTTTCCGATGTCCGAATATAGTCGTCCAATATATCGGTCTTTACGTCTCGACCATTTCGAGACTCCTCGTCATGTCCCTGATCTCATCCGGGACTCCGAACTCCTTCAATACATCAAAACTCATAAACTCATAATATAACTGTCATCGAAACCTTAAGCGTGCGGACCCTACGGGTTCGAGAACAATGTAGACATGACCGAGACACGGCTCCGGTCAATAACCAATAGCGGAACCTGGATGCTCATATTGGCTCCCACATATTCTACGAAGATCTTTATCGGTCAGACGGCATAACAACATACGTTGTTCCCTTTGTCATCGGTATGTTACTTGCCCGAGATTCGATCGTCGGTATTTCAATACCTAGTTCAATCTCGTTACCGGTAAGTCTCTTTACTCGTTCCGTAATACATCATCTCGCAACTAACTCATCAGTTGCAATGCTTGCAAGGCTTAGGTGATGTGCATTACCGAGAGGGCCCAGAGATACCTCTCCGACAATCGAAGTGACAAATCCTAATCTCGAAATATGCCAACCCAACAAGTACCTTCGGAGACACCTGTAGAGCACCTTTATAATCACCCAGTTACGTTGTGACGTTTGGTAGCACACAAAGTGTTCCTCCGGTAAACGGGAGTTGCATAATCTCATAGTCATAGGAACATGTATAAGTCATGAAGAAAGCAATAGCAACAAATTAAACGATCAAGTGCTAAGCTAACGGAATGGGTCAAGTCAATCACATCATTCTCCTAATGATGTGATCCCGTTAATCAAATGACAACTCATGTCTATGGTTAGGAAACTTAACCATCTTTGATCAACGAGCTAGTCAAGTAGAGGCATACTAGTGACACTCTGTTTGTCTATGTATTCACACATGTATTATGTTTCCGGTTAATACAATTCTAGCATGAATAATAAACATTTATCATGAAATAAGGAAATAAATAATAACTTTATTATTGCCTCTAGGGCATATTTCCTTCAGTCTCCCACTTGCACTAGAGTCAATAATCTAGATCACATCACCATGTGATTAACATCGATAGTTCACATCATCATGTGCTTAACACCCATAGTTCACATCGCCATGTGACCAACACCCAAAGGGTTTACTAGATTCAGTAATCTAGTTCACACTGCTATGTGATTAACACCCAAAGAGTACTAGGGTGTGATCATGTTTTGCTTGTGAGAGAAGTTTAGTCAAGGGGTCTGCCACATTCAGATCCGTAAGTATTTTGCAAATTTCTATGTCAACAATGCTCTGCACTAAGCTACTCTAGCTAATTACTCCCACTTTCAATATGTATCCAGATTGAGACTTTGAGTCATCTGAATTAGTGTCAAAACTTGCATCGACGTAACCCTTTACGACGAACCTTTTGTCACCTCCATAATCGAGAAACATATCCTTATTCCACTAAGGATAATTTTGACCAATGTCAAGTGATCTACTCCTAGATCACTATTGTACTCCCTTGCCAAACTCAGGGCAGGGTATACAATAGGTCTGGTACACAGCATGGCATACTTTATAGAACCTATGGCTGAGGCATAGGGAATGACTTTCATTCTCTATCTTCTGCCGTGGTCGGGTTTTGAGTCTCACTCAACTTCACACCTTTGTAAAACCGGCAAGAACTCCTTCTTTGACTGTTTCATTTTGAACTACTTCAAAATCTTGTCAAGGTATGTACTCATTGAAAAACTTATCAAGCGTCTTGATCTATCTTTATAGATCTTGATGCTCAATATGTAAGAAGCTTCACCGAGGTCTTTCTTTGAATAACTCCTTTCAAACATTCCTTTATGCTTTGTAGAATAATTCTACATTATCTCCGATCAACAATATGTCTTTCACATATACTTATCAGAAATGATGTAGTGCTCCCACTCATTTTCTTGTAAATACAGACTTCACCGCAAGTCTGTATAAAACTATATGCTTTGATCAATTTATCAAAGCGTATATTCCAACTCCGAGATGCTTGCACCAGTCCATAGATGGATCGCTGGAGCTTGCATATTTTGTTAGTACCTTTAGGATTGACAAAATCTTCTGGTTGCATCATATACAACTCTTCTTTAATAAATCCATTAAGGAATGCAGTTTTGTTTATCCATTTGCCAGATTTCATAAAATGCGGCAATTGCTAACATGATTCGGACAGACTTAAGCATAGATACGAGTGAGAAACTCTCATCGTAGTCAACACCTTGAACTTGTCGAAAACCTTTTTGCGACAATTCTAGCTTTGTAGATAGTAACACTACTATCAGCGTCCGGCTTCCTCCTGAAGATCCATTTAATCTCAATGGCTCGCCGATCATTGGGCGAGTCAATCAAAGTCCATACTTTGTTCTCATACATGGATCTCATCTCAGATTTCATGGCCTCAAGACATTTCGCGGAATCTGGGCTCATCATCGCTTCCTCAGAGTTCGTAAGCTCGTCATGGTCAAGTAACATGACCTCCAGAATAGGATTACCGTACCACTCTGGTTTACCTACGAGGTTCGGTAGTAACTTGATCTGAAGTTACATGATCATCATCATTAGCTCCCTCACTAATCGGTGTAGTAGTCACAGGAACAGATTTCTGTGATGAACTACTTTCCAATAAGGGAGCAGGTACAGTTACCTCATCAAGTTCTACTTTCCTCCCACTCACTTCTTTCGAGAGAAACTCCTTCTCTAGAAAGGATCCATTCTCAGCAATGAATAACTTGCCTTCGGATCTGTGATAGAAGGTGTACCCAACATTTTCTTTTGGGTATCCTATGAAGATTTACTTCTCCGATTTGGGTTCGAGCTTATCATGTTGAAAATTTTTGACATAAGCATTGCAGTCCCAAACTTTAAGAAACGACAGCTTCGGTTTCTTGCCAAACCATAGTTCATACGGTGTCGTCCCAACGGATTTAGATGATGCCCTATTTAATGTGAATGTAGTTGTCTCTAATGCATAACCCCAAAACGATAGCGGTAAATCACTAAGAGACGTCATAGATCGCACCATATCTAATAAAGCACGGTTACGACATTCGAAGACACCATTACATTGTGGTGTTCCAGGTGGCGTGAGTAGTGAAACTATTTCACATTGATTTAACTGAAGGCCAAACTCGTAACTCAAATATTTTACTTCTGTGATCATATCGTAGAAACTTTTATTTTTGTTACGATGATTCTCCACTTCACTCTAAAATTCTTTGAACTTTTCAAATGTTTCAGACTTGTGTTTCATTAAGTAGATATACCCATATCGGCTCAAATCATCTGTGAAGGTCAGAAAATAACGGTACTTGCCGTGAGCCTTAACACTCATCGGACCGCATACATCAGTATGTATTATTTCCAATAAGTCAGTTGCTCGCTCCATTGTTCCGGAGAACGAAGTCTTAGTAATCTTGCCCATGAGGCATGGTTCGCAAGCATCAACTGATTCATAATCAAGTGATTCCAAAAATCCATCAGCATGGAGTTTCTTCATGCGCTTTACACCAATATGACCTAAACGGCAGTGCCACAAATAAGTTGCACTATCATTATTAACTTTGCATCTTTTGGTTTCAATATTATGAATATGTGTATCACTACGATCGAGATCCAATGAACCAATTTTCATTGGGTGTATGACCATAGAAGGTTTTATTCATGTAAACAGAACAACAATTATTCTCTAACTTAAATGAATAACCATATTGCAATAAACATGATCAAATCATATTCATGCTCAACGCAAACACCAAATAACACTTATTTAGTTTCAACACTAATCCCGAAAGTATAGGGAGAGTGCGATGATGATCATATCAATCTTGGAACTACTTCCAACACACATCGTCACCTCGACTTTTACTAGTTTCTGTTTATTCTGCAACTCCCGTTTCGAGTTACTACTCTTAGCAACCGAACCATTATCAAATGCCGAGGTGTTGCTACAAACACTAGTAAAGTATACATCAATAACATGTATATCCAATATACCTTTGTTCACTTTGCCATCCTTCTTATCCGCCAAATACTTGGGGCAGTTCCGCTTCCAGTGACGAGTCCCTTTGCAGTAGAAGCACTTAGTCTCAGGCTTAGGACCAGACTTGGGCTTCTTCACTTGTGCAGCAACTTGCTTGCCGTTCTTCTTGAAGTTCCCCTTCTTCCCTTTGCCGTTTTCTTGAAACTAGTGGTCTCGTCAACCATCAACACTTGATGTTTTTCTTGATTTCTACCTTCGTTGATTTTAGCATCACGAAGCGCTTGGGAATTGTATCCGTTATCCCTTGCATATTATAGTTCATCACGAAGTTCTACTAACTTGGTGATGGTGACTAGAGAATTCTGTCAATCACTATCTTATCTGGAAGATTAACTCCCACTTGATTCAAGCGATTTTAGTTCCCAGACAATCTGAGCACATGCTCACTGTTTGAGCGATTCTCCTCCATCTTTTAGCTATAGAACTTGTTGGAGACTTCATATCTCTCAACTCAGGTATTTGCTTGAAATATTTACTTCAACTCCTGGAACATCTCATATGGTCCATGACGTTCAAAACGTCTTTGAAGTCCCGATTCTAAGCCATTTAAGCATGGTGCACTAAACTATCAAGTAGTCATCATATTGAGCTAGCCAAACGTCCATAACGTCTGCATCTGCTCCTGCAATAGGTCTGTCACCTAGCGGTGCATCAAGGACATAATTCTTCTGTGCAGCAGTGAGGTTAATCCTCAGATCACGGATCCAATCCGCATCATTGCTACTAACATTTTTCAACATAGTTTTCTCTCGGAATATATAAAAAAAATTAAACGGGGAGCAATATCGCGAGCAATTGATCTACAACATAGATATGCTAATACTACCAGGACTAAGTTCATGATAAATTAAAGTTCAATTAATCATATTACTTAAGAACTCCCGCTTAGACAGACATTCCTCTAATCTTCTAAGTGATCACGTGATCCATATCAACTAAACCATGTCCGATCATCACGTGAGATGGAGTAGTTTCAATGGTGAACATCACTATGTTGATCATATCTACTATATGATTCACGCTCGACCTTTCGGTCTCCGTGTTCCGAGGCCATATCTGTTATATGCTAGGCTCGTCAAGTTTAACCTGAGTATTCCGCGTGTGCAACTGTTTTGCACCCGTTGTATTTGAACGTAGAGTCTATCACACCCGATCATCACGTGGTGTCTCAGCATGAAGAACTTTCGCAATGGTGCATACTCAGGGAGAACACTTGTACCTTGATAATTAGTGAGAGATCATCTTATAAAGCTACCGTCGAACTAAGCAAAATAAGATGTATAAAAGATAAACATCACATGCAATCAAAATATGTGACATGATATGGCCATCATCATCTTGTGCCTTTGATCTCCATCTCCGAAGCATCGTCATGATCACCATCGTCACCGGCGCGACACCTTGATCTCCATCGTAGCATCGTTGTCGTCTCACCAAACTTATGCTTCTACGACTATCGCTACCGCTTAGTGATAAAGTAAAGCATTACAGGGCGATTGCATTGCATACAATAAAGCGACAACCATATGGCTCCTGCCAGTTGCCGATAACTCGGTTACAAAACATGATCATCTCATACAATAAAATTTAGCATCATGTCTTGACCATATCACATCACAACATGCCCTGCAAAAACAAGTTAGATGTCCTCTACTTTGTTTGTTGCAAGTTTTACGTGGCTGCTACGGGCTTAAGCAAGAACCAATCTTACCTACGCATCAAAACCACAACGATAGTTTGTCAAGTTAGTGTTGTTTTAACCTTCTCAAGGACCGGGCGTAGCCACACTTGGTTCAACTAAAGTTGGAGAAACTGACACCCGCTAGTCACCTGTGTGCATAGCACGACGGTAATACCAGTCTCGCGTAAGCGTACGCGTAATGTCGGTCCGGGTCGCTTCATCCAACAATACCGCCGAACCAAAGTGTGACATGCTGGTAAGCAGTATGACTTATATCGCCCACAACTCACTTGTGTTCTACTCGTGACTATTACATCAACGCATAAAACCTAGGCTCGGATGCCACTGTTGGGGAACGTAGTAATTTCAAAAAATTTCCTACGCACACGCAAGATCATGGTGATGCATAGCAACGAGACGGGAGAGTGTTGTCTACGTACCCTCGTAGACCGGAAGCGAAAGCATTAGCACAACGCGGTTGATGTAGTCTACGTCTTCACGACCCGACCGATCAAGCACCAAAACTACGGCACCTCCGAGTTCTAGCACACGTTCAGCTCGATGACGATCCCCGGACTCCGATCCAGCAAAGTGTCGGGGAAGAGTTCCGTCAGCACGACGGCTTGGTGACGATCTTGATGTTCTACCGTCGTAGGGCTTCGCCTAAGCACCGCTACAATATTATCGAGGATTATGGTGGAGGAGGGCACCGCACACGGCTAAGAGAACGATCACGAAGTTCAACTTGTGTGTCTTTGGGGTGCCCCCCTGCACCCGTATATAAAGGAGCAAGGGAGGAGGAGGCCGGCCCTAGGAGGGGGCGCGCCAAGTGTGGAGTCCTACTAGGACTCCCTAGTCCTAGTAGGATTCCACCTCCCATATGGAATAGGAAAAGAGGAAGGGAAAAGGAGAAGGAAGGAAGGGGGCGCCCCCCTTCCCTAGTCCAATTCGGACCAGACCAAGGGGAGGGGTGCGGCCACCCTTGAGGCCCTTTTCCTTCTTTCCCGTATGGCCCAATAAGGCCCAATACGTATTCCCATAACTCTCCGGTACTCCGAAAAATACCCGAATCACTCGGAACCCTTCCGATGTCCGAATATAGTTGTCCAATATATCGATCTTTACGTCTCGACCATTTCGAGACTCCTCGTCATGTCCCCGATCTCATCCGGGACTCCAAACTCCTTCGGTACATCAAAACTCATAAACTCATAATATAACTGTCATCGAAACCTTAAGCGTGCGGACCCTACGGGTTCAAGAACAATGTAGACATGACAGAGACACGTCTCCGGTCAATAACCAATAGCGGAACCTGGATGCTCATATTGGCTCCCACATATTCTACGAAGATCTTTATCGGTCAGATCGCATAACAACATACGTTGTTCCCTTTGTCATCGGTATGTTACTTGCCCGAGATTCGATCGTCGGTATCTCAATACCTAGTTCAATCTCGTTACCGGTAAGTCTCTTTACTCGTTCCGTAATACATCATCTCGCAACTAACTCATTAGTTGCAATGCTTACAAGGCTTAGGTGATGTGCATTACCGAGAGGGCCCAGAGATACCTCTCCGACAATCGGAGTGACAAATCCTAATCTCGAAATACTCCAACCCAACAAGTACCTTCGGAGACACCTGTAGAGCATCTTTATAACCACCCAGTTACGTTGTGACGTTTGGTAGCACACATAGTGTTCCTCCGGTAAACGGGAGTTGCATAATCTCATAGTCATAGGAACATGTATAAGTCATGAAGAAAGCAATAGTAACAAACTAAACGATCAAGTGCTATGCTAACGGAATGGGTCAAGTCAATCACATCATTCTTCCTAATGATGTGATCTCATTAATCAAATGACAACTCATGTCTATGGTTAGGAAACATAACCATCTTTGATCAACGAGCTAGTCAAGTAGAGGCATACTAGTGACACTCTATTTGTCTATGTATTCACACATGTATTATGTTTCCGGTTAATACAATTCTAGCATGAATAATAAACATTTATCATGATATAAGGAAATAAATAATAACTTTATTATTGCCGCTAGGGCATATTTCCTTCACGTCGGAGGGCATCAATCTTTTTCAGAACTTCCACCGGAAGATTTAGAGTCGTTATATAATAGATAGCGATGGCCGTGATGACAGACTTAACAAGAACCATCCTTCCGGGGGCAGCTACGTGCTTGCCCATCCAAGGTGTGAGCTGGGCCGCGATCTTGTCCTCGAGAGGTTGGAAGTGAATTCTTTTCAGGCGCTTCACTGACAGTGGTAAACCAAGATATTTCATCGGGAAGGTGGTTCGTTGAGCTAGGAAGGGTTGAAGAATATCCAGAAGGTCCACATTGACACATCTAATTGGGGCAACCAAACTCTTGGATAAATTTGTTACCAATCCAGAAACATCTCCAAAGTTCCTGAGGGTGTCGGCAAAGAAACTGACGTCCGCCTTGAGTGGCGCAATAAAAACCGCAGCATCGTCCGCGTAGAGGGAAGCCCGGATCGGCATAGCCCATCCGCCAATGGGATGGAGGTGACCTTGTGATGTTGCCTTCTCAAGGATGTGATGCAAAGGATCAACGGCCAGCACAAAGAGAAGGGGAGATAGGGGGTCCCCTTGCCTCAACCCACGCCCAAGCCTGAAGGGGTCGCCCGACACACCATTGAGCAAGATGTGTGAAGAGGCCGTAGACAAGAGAGCAGGCACCCAACCACGAAATTGGGGAGGGAAACCAAGGTGATTGAGCAAGTCCAGGAGGTAGTCCCAATGCACCGAGTCAAACGCTTTCTTGATGTCGAGTTTGAACAGGAGAGCAGGGGTGTTGTTGCGATGCAAGCGTCTAGCAAGGTTGCGCACGTACATGAAATTATCATGAATACATCTCTTCTTGATGAAAGCACTCTAAGCTTGTGAGACAAGGTCATTCATGAGGGGTGCTAGCCTTTTGGACATCATCTTTGCAATGAGCTTTGCGATGGCGTGAATTAGGCTTATAGGGCGAAAGTCAGAAATATCTTCGGCACCATCCTTCTTCGGAACGAGAGCAACATCAGCTGAGTTCAACCAATGAAGGTGAGCGGTCTGTAGGTTGGAGAAGTGATTAACCGCAAGCATGATGTCAGGCTTGATTGTGTTCCAACATGCCTTGAAGAAAATGCCCGTCAAGCCATCCGGTCCGGGTGCCTTGTCACCCGGTAGTTCTGGTACAGCAGCTTTGACCTCATCCTCCGAGAATGCCTCACCCAAGCCCTGTAGATCACAGTTGGGGGTTGGAATCAAACCCCAATTGACATCAATGCTACGAGTAGGGCCTTTTTTGGCTATGTTCTTAAAGTGGTTGTGAACAATCTTTTCTTTTTCTTCATGCGAGGTGACCCAGCCCTGGTTGTGTTTGAGGCGATGAATAAGATTTTTTCTCCTCTGGTGATTGACACGGAGGTGGAAATAGCGGGTGTTGGCATATCCTTCTTTAAGATTGGTAATCCTCGAGTTTTGCCTTTTTTGGATTTTTCGAGCACCGTCCATGCCAACAATCCTTCGTTTTAATCGTTTTAAGAGGGCATGCAGAATGTGGGAGGCCAACTCTAAATCCCAATCTTCATTGCAGAAAAAGCTATCTAGCTTGCTCATCGTCGGGTTATTTTGTTCATTGCTCCAGGTAAATCTCCTGTTTTGCATGTGAATCTCCTTGAGCTCACAACTATTTAGGGCATTGCGGAAACGCACTAGGCGGCTACGATTCACATTGGCGTGGTTTTTATCTCTAGCGCGGTAGATTTGATTAAAATCACCATTGACTAGCCATTTGGTACCAGGCGGAGGCTTTTCCGAGGTCAGCTCCAGGTAGAAAGCCTCCTTGTGGATGCTACGGGTTGGGCCATACACAGTGGTTAACTTGAAAGATTTGTCATTGTTGTAGTTGTTGATGGCAACCGTCGCCGAGGGGAAGTAGGCACTAATTTGCACATTTGACATCGTGACCGCGGAGTCATCCCACAACAGCAAAATACCGCCTTTTGTGCCATTAGCTGGTCTTTGGGCGAAGCTCTTTAGACGCTGTCCACCGAGGTACATAGCCAAGAACGGGTCAACAGATTGTAGCTTCGACTCTTGGATGCACACAAGTTGGCAGGAAGAAGAAGCAATGGTTTTGTGGACAGCAGCACGACGATCTGGGCAATTTAACCCGTATACATTCCAGCACAATATTGAAAGGTTTGTGTCTAACATAGCAACACAGGGAACACATCTGGACTCAGGCAACAACCACCATCTGGGCAAACACAACAGCCATCACAAGTTGGCCACATACAGGACACCCCAGGTCTCGCCAGGACCAACATCAGCAGCGCACAAGTGCCACCGCAAACAGGCGTACAAACAGGACTTGGTCGATCTAACATGATAAACTAGGCTACATCTTAGACAGCGCAGCGCTGCTCAGGCTTCACCCGCAGTGGTCGCACTCATGTCAGGTCCTCCCTCTCCGCCATGCTGCACCAGGGCATCTTCAACAGCAGTGGCCAGATCACAGTCCAACTTGAAGAGAGCACGTAGAGCAGCAATAGTGATGTCCGGCAGGCGCCCCTGGAACATGTCCGTGAAATTGGTGATGGCCGCTTCCGTGACTTGTTCACCTCCAGGAATGATTCCCATGCGACGACACAACAGCTGTTCAGCGAGGTTGGCTATAGGCATGGCTCTATTCTTTGCCTGGATGCACGGGCTGCGTCGGTGAAGCTGAAAGCTAGAGACCCCAGCCAAAGTTTTGCGTCTTGCTGTTGGCCTTCTGGGCGGTGTCGATCGCGGTGTTGGAGAGGGGAGCAGCGCGGGTCTGCCGGGAATGAACAGAGGGGTGGCATCCCCGTCCTCAGTCGCATCCCACGACGGCAGGGCCGGCGTGGAGTCGCCATCCTGCATATCCTCAAGGCTTGCTTCAAGCTCAGCAGCAAGCACCGGGGAGGGCTCCAGCCTGACCGCAGATGTACAGGGAGGAGGAGTGGTGTGCACAGCTTCAGGTGGGTGATCCATAGGAGACTGGGAGTGTTGAATCAGAGTAGCATCAGCTACAGCCGCGTCAAGCGCCTCCAGATTAAGCGACGGTTGTACCTTGGGGCCCAGGCAAGAAGCACGACGCAACCAGGACATGACCGGGGAGGCAGGGGCAATCTCAACGATGTCTCTGGAAGTGGTACGCGGAGACGGAGGAGGAGAGCGGCCGCGTGAGTCCTCCGAGACAACAGCTGCCGCGAGTCTTGGAGAGAGGTCTTGTGGACGATGGCGAGCGCGGCGACCTGAGGCTGGGGTCACCTCACCAGATGGCAGCCGCTGGACGTGGCTGAGATCAATCTTGCGTGCATAGCCTGAGACAGGACGGCAGCGACACCCATCCCTGCGGTCGTCCTGCCGATCATCGCGTCCATCGCGGTCGCCGTGGCGAGAGATGTCGCGGCCATCATCAGGGTGGCGCGTCAGGGCACGGGACCGGTGTAACGCCCTCAATGCGGCTATATCTCCCACGTGTTGAAGCACGACTTAGAGGCATAACCGCATTGAAAGCAATGTCGCAAGTGAGGTAATCTTCACACAACCCATGTAATACATAAGGGAAAGAGATACATAGTTGGATTACAATCGCCACTTCACACAATACATGAATAAAGCATTACATCATCCATTTACAATCAAGGTCCGACTACGGAACCAAATATAAGAAAACTACCCCAAAAGCTACACCGATCCCCGATCGACCCCAACTGGGCTCCACTACTGATCAACTAGAACGAAACAACACAAAGGACAAGATCTTCATTGAGCTCCTCCTTGAGCTTGGTTGTGTCACCTGCTCGGTAACATCGGCACCTGCAAACTGGTTTTGGAAGTATATGTGAGTCACGGGGACTCAGCAATCTCACACCCTCGCGATCAAGACTATTTAAGCTTATAGGAAGGGTAAAAGTATGAGGTGGAGCTGCAGCAAGCGACTAGCATATATGGTGTCTAACATACGCAAATGAGAGCGAGAAGAGAAGGCAATGCACGGTCGAGAAACTATGATCAAGAAGTGATCCTAGAACAACCTACGTCAAGCATAACTCCAACACCGTGTTCGCTTCCCGGACCCAGCCGAGAAGAGACCATCATGGTTACACACGCGGTTGATGTATTTTAATTAAGATAATCTTCAGGTTTTCTACAACCGGACATTAACAAATTCCCATCTGCACATAACCGCGGGCACGACTTTCGAAAGTTCAAATCCCTGCAGGGGTGTCCCAACTTAGCCCATCACAAGCTCTCACGGTCAACGAAGGATATTCCTCCTCCCAAGACAATCCGATCAGACTCGGCATCCCGGTTACAAGACATCCTCGACAATGGTAAAACAAGTCCAGCAAGACCACCCGATGCGCCGACATCCTGATAGGAGCTGCACATATCTTGTTCTCAGGGCAACACCAGATAAGCAATCCATACAACTAAAACCAGCCCTCGAGTTTCCCCGAGGTGGCGCTGCAAGGGGCTCTAGTTTGGACCAACACTTAGACAAGCACTGGCCCGGGGGGGTTAAAATAAAGATGACCCTTGGGCTGGCCTAACCCAAGGGAAAAAAGGGTAGGTGGCGAATGGTAAAACCAATGTTGGTCCTTGCTGGAGGAGTTTTATTCAAGGCGAACTGTCAAGGGGTTCCCATTATAACCCAACCGTGTAAGAACACAAAATCCGGGAACATAACACCGGTATGACGGAAACTAGGGCGGCAAGAGTGGAACAAAACACCAGGCATAAGGCCGAGCTTTCCACCCTTTACCAAGTATATAGGTGCATTAATTAAATAAGAGATATTGTGATATCCCAACAAAATATCCATGTTCCAACAAGGAACAACTCCAATCTTCACCTGCAACTAACAACGCTATAAGAGGGGCTGAGCAAAGTGGTAACATAGCCAAACAACGGTTTGCTAGGACAAGGTGGGTTAGAGGCTTGGCTTAACAATATGGGAGGCATGATAAGCAAGTGGTAGGTATCGCAGCATAGGCATAGCAAAAGAGCGAGCAACTAGCAAGCAAAGATAGAAGTGATTTCGAGGGTATGGTCATCTTGCCTGAAATCCCGCACGGAAGAAGAAAGAGTCCATGAAGAAGACAAACGGACGTAGTCGAACGGTTCCTCACAAACGCGACGTTATCGGAACCAACCCGAAGAAGCAACACCGGAAAGAAGCACACAACATAGTAAACAACCAACACATGAACATGGCATGATATGCGGGATGCGGTATGCGGTGCATATGCATGATTTGGAAAGGAATGATTGAACCTGTCCTCAACTTGGAAATCCAAGAGTGCCACTGGAAAGGTGAGGTGATTTCGGTCGAAATCGATATAAAGATCACCAGAATCGGATGCACGGTTTGGAAATGGCAAGCAAAACAAATATGGCACCGGTTTGCAATAAACAGCAAGTAGCCATCTAAATGCATCAAGATAAATATGCTACAGCACTCAAACATGGCAACAAAATACATGGCATGGATCCACTCATGATGCTTGACAAAAGATGAACACTGAGCTATGGCTAATTCATCCAATAACAGGTTCAAACAAGCATGGTAAAAGAGCAAATGATAACAGGTTTCAGACTTTGTGAAATTAACAACATGTCGGGAATTTATCAACAGAAAGCAATGTTTAGAGCACGGCAACTATATGCTACAGGAACATATCATGGCAAAACAAGGCATGGAATGAATCTACTCAAAGCATGTAACAAAAGTCCCTTAGTGACCTTGAGCCAAAAGGGATCAGAAAATACAATTGCAAGCATGTGAACATAGCAAAAACACAAACGGATTCAGACTTAGTGAAAAACTGGAGCATGCAAAATAGATTAACAAGTAGGCATGTTTACGAGATCGATGCACTCACTACAGAGCATGGCATGACAAACTAAGCATACACTCGTCAAGAAGACATGGCATAGAAGTTAGACATGGCAAGAACAACAACATCGCATGCACGAATCAACAACAACAAGCTCGGCAAAATTGCTAAACATGTTAACAATCTGCCAGGAACATTTTATAGCAAAAGTAGAGCTTGATTGACTCGAGCTAGGGTGCTCCATAAATGCAAACAAAGACATGGATGGATAGAGCACCACAATATTAACAAAACATCCTTACTGATCATCCTCAAAAGAGGCACGGATCACTAGGAAACAACATGAACATATGGCATAAAGACAAAAACAGGACAAGGACTTAGAATAATCCTAAGTCCCTGAAATCAGCATCATTGAGTAAGCTACTTTGCATGCTTGTGCTAGTCACCACAAAGATCACAAAAATACTTGGCATACACCCCTGTAAAGATGGCATGGCATATAACAAAACACATGTAGAGCTCAGGATCATAGCATGCACACATTAATCATGGAAAAAATGACAAAAGGTCATTTGCTGAAACAGATCTGACATAATCATCACATAGCCCTCTTCCAACAGCATATCAGGCATCAAGATGAGCTCAAATGAAAATGATGCAATGAGATGAAATGATGTACTCGACGAGACGGACATGTATGCAAATGAAATGCACATGATGACATGATATGCAATGCATGACACGCAAGCAATGACAAGGCAACAACAGCGAATAACTAGAAGACACCAGGCACATCGGTCTCGGGGCGTTACAACCGGCTGCGGAAGATGCGCTCCCGCCAGGAGGAGGCCTGCCTGTCATCACCCCGGCCGCGTCGATCATCTCTGTAGTGGTCGTCGTCCTCGTCGCGGCGGTGATGGTCGCTGTTGTCCCGGCGTCGCGGACCCGCGACTCACCATTGTCACATCTCTAGTTCTGGTATGAACTAGGCTTGCTTTGTGCATCATGTTGAAGTTTCAAATGAATTTGAAATAGGGAATGTTTCAAACCCTAGCACCAAAGCAAATTCAAATAGGTTCAATTTAAATGGAATATCAATAAACCCAAAATGCTCTTCAAAAATGTTCATGGTCTTTGGAAAATGTTGCAAGCAACAACCAGAGGTGATGCACATTTTTGCTAAACATTTTGGATTTTTAAATGAACCCATATGTATTTGAATTGGAGCTGTTTAAAATAATATAAATATTTTAAAGGCTCCAAAAATGTTGGAAATTGGTGAGGGCCTCTGTTATATTACAACTAGTGGTTACAAGGAATCCCAACATTTTAAGAATTGTGCTAGTGTTTATTTTAAATCAAAAACAAATGTCAGAAATAGAAAAGAAAAGAAAAAAGGGAAAAACCCTTACCCGGGCCACTTATCTGAGACCTGGCACTGTACGGCCCAGCTGGCCGGCCCAGCCAGCTGGCCCTGCCAGTCGTCGTCTCCACCTTGCCAGGAGGACGCCGCGCGCGTGGCCGACGCACGCCGGCGCACGCCCGGCCACCTCCTGCTTGCCGCCTCCCTCTGGACATCCCTGGAGACGCCACGCACCCTGGATCTCACTCACTCTCTCCCGTGCTCCTTTCCTCCTCTGTTTTCTCTTCCCCGCAGGGCCACCAAGCGCAGCCGACGCCACCGCTCGACGTTGCCGCAGCCACTGCCTCCTCCTCGCCCCCTGGACATGCCCAGAAGCTCTGCCGTGTCTCCCTCAACCTCCACACCGAGCCAGGCTTCGCCGGAGGCCCTGCAACATCGTCCCCGGCGTCTTCTTCAACTTCGATGCCCGAAGACCCTCGCCGTCGATTTGCTGCCCACCGGCCGTCCCCGCGCCTGCCGAGCCCTCCGTTAGCCTCTCTGTGAGCTCCGCCACTTTTTCCCCTCCTCCCCGAGCTCGTTTCTCTCCTCTAGCCGCCTCTGCCACCAGAGCCGAGAGCTCTGTGCCGCTGGCCATGGCGCCGCCGTGGCCAGGGCCACCGCAGCTCGCAACCGAGCTCGCCGTTGCACTCAGTGCACTCCGGCGAGTCGAGCGGACCTGCTCGGAGCTCCTGCCGTGCCCCGCAATACCCCGTGCACACCTGGCCGAACTCCGGCCGCCGCAAACTTCGTCGCCGGCCATGATTCCGGCCACCCCAGCTCCTCCCGTTCGCTCCACCAGATGCGCGCAAACACCAGCTCTTCATAGGGCCAAACCGCGTCGCAAACGGCCGCCTGTAGCGCGAGCCCGAGCAACTCTGGCGAGCCTCTGCTGCGGGATATGGTCACCGGTGCTTAATCCGGCAACAATGACGTGGCTCCGTCATGAGACGCTAACCCCGCCACCTAAGCAACCCTAATAGCCACTGACAGCGGGCCCTACTGCAGGGTCAAACCCAGTCAGCATTGGGTTTGACCGGGTTTAGCCCCTGTGTCACTAACGTGTGGTCCCCACATGTCAGGTTTGACCTAGGTTAACTGCTGACACAGTGCTGACCTCAAGCTGACGCAATAAATGATATCTGGAATTATTTTAACTCAGGAAATTCCAGAAAATTGCTTAAACTTCAAAAAATCATAATAATTCAACCGTAGCTCAGAATGAAATAATTTATATATGAAAAATTATCAGAAAAATGCAAGGAATCCATTTATGCCAGTTACATGCATGAAAAACCAACTTATACATGCTGTATAAGTGAAAACATAATATGGGCATTTTAAATGCTTCATTTTGAATTGCATTTGAATCTTTGATTCAAATGGGCTTCAACCAACTTGGTAGGATCTTGCATTAGCCCAAACACTACCATTTGCACATGTCATGTTCATGCATCATATTGTTGCATTGTTTGTTTATTGATTGCTGGCACCGTTTCTTCTCGATAGGTTCCACTCCGGAAGGTGTTCCCGAGTACCTGTCAGAGGAGCAGTGCCCCTTCGTCGTTCTATCAGGAAAGCAACCCCCCCTTGAGCATTTCAATAAATCCCACTCTCTCGCTCCCGCTCCTTATACTGCATTAGGACAACAACGATTCAACTGCTACTTTTCTGCTGCGGTAGTTGAACCCATTCCTCTGCATGACCTGTCATTGCCACAGTAAATAGTTGAAACCCACTAGCATGAGTAGGAGTTGCTTGAGCCTTGATGTGCCTGCTCATCCATGCTTGTTTTCTTTATGCCAGCTATGCTTAGATTTGTGTCAGTTCTGCTTCATCGGGAATGAATCGGAGTGGTGAACATGTCCTGCCGATAAGGGCTAAGTGTGTGAACACGTTTTGGTAAAGGTAGCGATGAGAGGCCATGTAGGAGTACATGGTGGGTTGTCTCATTGGAACCGTCCCTAAGAACTGAGTTCTGTGTATGTAATCCAAGTCCGGTTACTACCACACATTGGGTTCCGGTTATCCGGCCCCTGTCGGCTTATTAATCCACTTGATCTCTGTCCAGGAGTTGTAACTAGTTTCTGGCGTTTGTAGGTAGTGCTACTTGTCTACTAGGTGGTGTCCGACGGGACGGGCTTGGGACAGACTAGGCACCGTGGCATGGTGTACCAAGTGGCACCCGGATGGTGGGCTTGGGAACCCTGCACACATCGTTTGGGGCCGTACTGGAGACTTCGGCCGGAACTCCTTGCGGATGGAACTCGAATAGGCGATAAACCTCGACGAGAGACTTGTGTGGTTAGTCAAGTCATGGCCGACACCCTCGCCCGGTTTTCGCTTGAAGGTTGCCGAGGTACATGACGTGTACGGGGCGATAAGTGGCGAGAGTGTGTGTGAAGAAGTACACCCCTCCAGGGTTAACATTATCTATTTGAATAGCTGTTTTGCTCGGATATGGAAACTTGGAGGACTTATGTAGTACATAGACAACTTGAAGTGGATACTCTAAAATACGCAAGATAAGCATGAGTGCTATGGATGCCCTTCTCGTAGGAAGACGGGAACGGATCCATAGTGGAGTATTGATATGATGAATATGTGGACTCGTGTGTGTCTCCACACCTCAAAGAAGTTTCTGATACTCGTAGTATAGGTTAGCCACTGATTCAAAGCTGGCTTGCTGCTGTTAAAAATCCACCACCCCCTTGTTGATAATGTTGCATATGTAGATAGTTCTGATGTAAGACTTGCTGAGTACCTTCGTACTCACGTTTTCTTATTTATGTTTTGCAGTTGGTTACACTAGTGACTTCGACGAGTAGCTTGTATCCCAGCTACGATCTTGTACCCTTGGGAGGGTCGTGTTTAGTCAGGCTTCTTAGTCTTTTCCTTTTGTAGTTGTCTGTACTCAGACATGTAATGCTTCCGTTGCTTGTATGCTCTGAATGATGGGTCATGAGACCCCTGTTTGTATTGAATGCTATGTGCCTCTTCTGGGCCTTTATCTATATGAGTTTGAGTTATGTTGTGATGCCATGTTGTACAACACATACTTGCATGTTATGCGTACGTGTAACATGTATTGCTATGTGTGGGGTCCGACAACCTAGTTGTTTATCCCTGGTAGCCTCTCTTACGGGGAAATGTAGTCTTGTGCTTCCATGAGCCATAGTAGTCCGCTACAGCCCGGTTCACCGGAGTCGTGCTAGCCCAGCACTACTGCTCCGGAACACTTGACTGGCCGGCATGTGATTCACTTTGTTCCTGTGTCTGTCCCTTCGGGGAAATGTCACACGGTGACATCCAGAGTCCTGCCTAGCTTGCTACAGCCCGGGTTCCCGGAGTCCTGTTAGCCCAGTGCTACAGCCCGGATTCACACGCTGCTGACCGACATGCTCGATGTTGATTCATGTATGCTTGTCCCCGTAAGTTGGTGCCACCTTGGGTTCACGACTAGTAATGTCGGCCCGGGTTCTCTGTCATATGGATGCTAGCGACACTATCATATACGTGAGCCAAAAGGCGCAAATGGTCCCGGGCCAGGTAAGGTGGCACCCGTGGGAATACCGTGCGTGAGGCCGCAAAGTGATATGATGTGTTACATGCTAGATCATTGTGACTTAGGATCGGGGTCCCGACAGCGTTGGTATCAGAGCCTGACTGACTGTAGGATTACCAAGCCAAACTGGTCGAAGTTGAGTCTAGAAATGCTTTAGTTATATAAGGGAATTGATTGTGGAAGGGAACGTAAGGCTCTTTTTACTCCTTTACCTCATGTCATTCTTTCTGAGTCAACCTCTTCTTTTCTACGAGGGTTGAGGCCTAGGCTTCTCCTCTATCTCTCAGGATGACGTGTTACTAAACCATAAAGTCTTAGGATTGTTGGGTTGTGTCTCCATACAGTTCTACTACTGCCGTGTGTCATCAGTTTGACCCAGAACCTTGATATTATGATGTTGATTGATTATGCTATTCCTTTGATTAATGTCTCAAAATCCTTTTCAGCATTTACAGCCGTTATGCTGCCGAAATTGTCCTAGGATTTCAAGAGTTTCCAATGCTTTTGCATTACATTCCGCATCCTCATGTCGATGCTAATTCCATCCTTGTTTCCTTGGTTTCTGTGCCAGGATGTCGTCTGCTAACCGAGGTTCAGTTGCTCATAGCAAGAACCACGGAGATGGTAGGGATGAGGATCCTCCTGACCAGCCTTTGATGGCAGAGTTCTTGTTAGCATCCGAGAGGAACAAGCGTGAGACTAACCGCTTGCTGGCACAGATTGAGCAGAACACCGCACATCAGCGTAAGAAGTTGGTTTCTATCACCGACTTCATTGGTCTGAAACCACCCACCTTCCATCATTCCATTGAGCCACTCGATGCGGATGACTGGCTTCGAAGCATCACTCTTAAGCTGTGTTCTGCGAGCGTGGCTGAAGGTGACAAGGTCACCTATGCTACCTATCACTTGGAAGGTCCTGCTAGTATTTGGTGGCAGAGCTATGAGGCTATGCTTCCAGCTGGTCAGATTCCTACCTGGAGGGATTTCACCAAGGCTTTTCGTGAGCACCACATTCCTCAGGCTCTCATTGACCGCAAGAGGGAAGAGTTCTGTAGTTTTACCCAGGGTAAGCTGCCTGTTGATGCTTACAGTAGAGAGTTTGAAAACCTCGCCCGCTATGCTACAGAAGAAGTGTCCACAGACACCAAGAAGCAGGCTAGGTTCCGGAAGGGTCTCAACCCTAAGTTGCATCGTGATCTCCACCTGCATCATTGTGATACTTTCCAGGCTCTTGTGAACAAGGCCATTAATGCAGAGACAACTCAGCTCACTTACGAGGAGTCTTGTAAGCACAACCGTGATCTAGGTTCTTCCTCCTGCTCTGGCTCTCAGAAGCGATGGATTTGGATTCCGAACTCAGCTCTTCCACCTGGATATGCACCTAAGCCATCTGATGTGGCGCCTCACCCAGCTCAGCAACGTGCTCCACCCAGGCCTATTAGTGGACCACTTGCCAATGTAGGTCCACGTCCTACCTCAGGAACTTGCTTCACCTGCGGAGAACCAGGACACTATGCACGTGACTACCCTCAGTCCAGTTATACTCCACCCCAGTCTGAGAGGTCTGTTGGCCGTGAAAAGCCATCAGGCAAGATGATCGGTACCAAGCCAGCCACCACTGAACGAGCATGTGTGCACCACGTCTCAGCTACAGAAGCTCGAGATGATCCCGATGTCGTATTGGGAACGCTTCTTGTCAATTGTCACCCAACTTCAGTTCTGTTCGATACTGGAGCATCCCACTCCTTCATATCCGAAGGATACGCTCGGTTGCACGACATGTCATTTTGTGATATGCCAACTCCACTAATAATCCAGACTCCTGGTTCCAAATGGCAAACCTCCAAGGTAAGCCATGGTAATGAAATCCTTGTTGACAGACTGGTATTCCTTGCTTCTTTGATATCTCTCAAGTCTTCAGATATTAACATCATCTTGGGCATGGACTGGATGACAGCTCATCATGCCAAGATCAATTGTTACACTAGATCTGTTCAACTTACACATCCATCTGGCAAAATAGTCACGGTCTCCACTAGAGTTGCAAGGCGTCAACTCTATTCTCTTAATGCCAGCCCTCTTCCAGACCTTCAAGATATTCCGGTAGTCCGTGACTTCTCGGATGTCTTTCTAGAAGAACTGCCAGGTGTCCCACCTGACAGAGATGTAGAGTTTGTCATAGAACTTATCCCAGGAACTGTTCCAATCTCTAGGAGACCATACAAGATGGCACCTTTGGAGTTAGACGAGCTTAAGAAACAACTTGATGAGTCCTTGCAAAAGGGTTTCATCCGTCCCAGTTCCTCTCCTTGGGCTTGTCCTGTCCTCTTTGTTAAGAAGAAGGATGGTACGGATCGGATGGTTGTAGATTATCTTCCCGTTAATTTGGTCACGATAAAGAACAAGTATCCGCTCCCCAGGATCAACGACCTGTATGATCAGCTCGCTGGATCCTCAATCTTTCCCAAGATGGATTTGAGGTTAGGCTTCCACCAAATCAAAATCAGAAACGGGGACATCCCCAAAATGGCCTTTGTCACTCGTTATGGTCAATACGAGTACACCGTGATGTCTTTCGGCCTAACCAATGCTCCAGCTACTTTCTCTCGCTTGATGAACTCGATCTTTATGGAGTACTTGGATAAGTTCATCGTGGTTTACCTCGATGATATTCTCATTTACTCAAAGAACGAGGAAGAGCATGCCGAACATCTTAGACTTGTGTTAGAAAAACTCAGAGAGCACCGCCTTTATGTCAAGTTCTCCAAGTGTGAATTTTGGTTGCCAGAAGTGACCTATCTAGGCCACGTGATCTCTGGTAGGGGCATTGCTGTCAATCCCGAGAGAGTTAAAGCCGTTCTCAATTGGACTCCACCCGAAACGGTCAAACAAGTTAGGAGTTTCCTTGGTCTAGCCAGTTATTGTCTTCGCTTCGTTGAAAACTTCTCCAAAGTGGCCAAACCCCTCACGGAGCTTCTCAAGAAAGATAAAAGGTTTGAGTGGACCCCACAGTGTGAGCACAGTTTTCAGGAACTGAAAAGACGCCTGACTTCTGCGCCCATACTCGTGCCACCGGATTTCACTAAAGACTTTGTTATATATTGCGACGCTTCGCGTCAAGGACTAGGTTGCATTCTTATGCAGGATCGTCATGTGATTGCCTATGCATCTCGACAGTTGCATCCACATGAGGAAAATTATCCTACACATGATCTAGAGCTTGCAGCCGTAGTCTATGCACTTAAGACTTGGCGACATTACCTTCTTGGTAACCATTGCAAAATCTACACTGACCATCAGAGTCTCAAGTATATCTTCACCCAACCGGATCTGAATCTCAGACAGAGACGTTGGTTGGAGTTGATCTCGGATTACGACTTAGGAATCACCTACATCCCAGGCAAAGCCAATGTCATGGCTGATGCTCTAAGTCGTAAATCCTATTGCAACAACCTCATGTTGCAACAATGTCAACCACCCCTCCATGAGGAATTCTGTAAGCTTAACCTTCACATAGCTCCTCATGGTTCCCTTTCTACCTTGGTGGCGAAACCTACCCTTATGGATCAGATCATAGAGGCTCAGAAGCATGATACGGGAATCTCCCGGATCAAGAAAAATATTCCCAAGGGAGTTGCCGACTGTTTCTCTATGGATGAACGAGGTGTTGTTTACTTTGGAAACCGTTTGGTGGTTCCCAAATGTCAACAATGCAGCAACGGATCCTTAAGGAGGCCCATGAATCCCCTCTCACGATTCATCCCGGTAGTACAAAGATGTATCAGGACCTACGCCAGAGGTTCTGGTGGACTAGGATGAAGAGAGAAATCGCTCAGTATATTGCCAACTGTGACATTTGTCATCGCGTTAAGGCAGAGCATCAAAGTCCTGCTGGCACCCTTCAACCTTTAGCTATTCCCGAGTGGAAATGGGACAAAGTTGGTATGGACTTCATCACCGGCTTTCCCAGGACCAAGAGAGGAAATAATGCTATCTTCGTAGTCATTGATCGTCTCTCCAAAGTGGCTCACTTCCTACCTGTTCGAGAGAGTATCACTGCTAGTCAGCTCGCTGACTTATATATCTCCCGAATAGTGTCACTCCATGGTGTTCCACTAGAGATCAATTCAGACCGTGGCAGTCTTTTCACCTCTCATTTCTGGGAAAGTTTCCAGAATGCCATGGGAACCCATCTTTCTTTCAGTACCGCTTTCCACCCTCAGTCAAGTGGTCAGGTGGAAAGGGTCAACCAAATTCTCGAAGACATGCTTAAAGCTTGTGTTATCTCATTCGGTATGGATTGGGAGAAGTGTCTTCCTTTCGTCGAGTTTGCTTATAACAATAGCTATCAATCCAGTCTTAGGAAAGCACCCTTCGAGATTCTGTATGGACGAAGATGTCGAACACCTTTGAACTGGTCAAAAACCAGTGAAAGACAATTCTTTGGACCGAATATGATCCAGGAGGCAGAAGAGCAAGTTCGCATCATTCGTGAGAATTTGAAAACAGCCCAATCTCGTCAAAAGATCCAGTATGACCGTCGTCATAAGGAAGTGGCTTATGAAGTTGGCGACAAGGCTTACCTTCGGGTTACTCCTTTGAAGGGTACCCATCGTTTCGGTATCAAGGGCAAGTTGGCTCCTCGTTACATTGGTCCTTTTCGCATTCTCTCTAAACGAGGAGAGGTTGCCTACCAGTTGGAACTACCCCCACATCTTTCTCGAGTTCATGATGTCTTCCACGTTTCTCAACTCAGGTGTTGCTTCTCGGATCCCATCCATGGAGTGGACCATGAAACGCTTGATCTCCAAGATAACCTCACTTATCGAGAGTACCCCGTTCGCATTCTGGATCAAGCAGAGCATGTCACTCGACGTCATAACATCAAGTTTCTCAAGGTTCAATGGTCTCATCATTCCGAGAGAGAAGCTACTTGGGAGCGAGAAGATCGTCTTTGACTTGAGTACCCCGCTTTCTTTCCGCCGACTCCTGAATCTCAGGACGAGATTTTTTCGAGTGGGGGCGAGTTGTCACATCTCTAGTTCTGGTATGAACTAGGCTTGCTTTGTGCATCATGTTTAAGTTTCAAATGAATTTGAAATGGGGAATGTTTCAAACCCTAGCACCAAAGCAAATTCAAATAGGTTCAATTTAAATGGAATTTCAATAAACCCAAAATGCTCTTCAAAAATGTTCATGGTCTTTGGAAAATGTTGCAAGCAACAACCAGAGGTGATGCACATTTTTGCTGAACATTTTGGATTTTTGAATGAACCCATATGTATTTGAATTGGAGCTGTTTAAAATAATATAAATATTTTAAAGGCTCCAAAAATGTTGGAAATTGGTGAGGGCCTCTGTTATATTACAACTAGTGGTCACAAGGAATCCCAACATTTTTAGAATTGTGCTAGTATTTATTTTAAATCAAAAACAAATGTCAGAAATAGAAAAGAAAACAAAAAAGGGAAAAACCCTTACCTAGGCCACTTATCTGAGGCCTGGCACTGTGCGGCCCAGCTGGCCGGCCCAGCCAGCTGGCCCTACCAGTCGTCGTCTCCACCGCGCCAGGAGGAGGCCGAGCGCGTGGCCGACGCACACCGGCGCACGCCCGACCACCTCCTGCTTGCCGCCTCCCTCGGGACGTCCCTGGAGACGCCACGCACCCTGGATCTCACTCACTCTCTCCCGTGCTCCTCCCCTCCTTTGTTTTCTCTTCCCCGCAGCGCCACCGAGCGTAGCCGACGCCACCGCTCGCCGTTGCCACGGCCACTGCGTCCCCCTAGCCCCCTGGACAAGCACAGAAGCTCTGCCGTGTCTCCCTCAACCTCCACGCCGAGCCAGGCTTTGTCGGAGGCCCTGCAACTCCGTCCCCGGCGTCTTCTTCAACTTCGGTGCCCGGAGACCCTCGCCGTCGATTTGCTGCCCGCCGGCCGTCCCCGCGCCTGCCGAGCCCTCCGTTAGCCTCTCTGTGAGCTCCGCCGCTTTTTCCCCTCCTCCCCGAGCTCGTTCCTCTCCTCTAGCCGCCTCTGCCACCGGAGCCGAGAGCTCCGTGCCGCCGGCCATGGCGCCGCCGTGGCCAGGGCCACCGCAGCTCGCAACCGAGCTCGCCGTTGCACTCAGTGCACTCCGGCGAGTCGAGCGGACCTGCTCGCAGCTCCTGTCGTGCCCCACAATACCCCGCGCACACCTGGCCGAACTCTGGCCGCCGCAAACTTCGTCGCCGTCCATGATTCCGGCCACCCCAGTTGCTCCCGTTCGCTCCACCAGATGCGCGCAAACACCAGCTCTTCGTAGGGCCAAACCGCGTCGCAAACGGCCGCCTGTAGCGCGAGCCCGAGCAACTCCGGCGAGCCTCTGCCGCGGGATATGGTCGCCAGCGCTTAATCCGGCGATGATGACGTGGCTCCGTCATTAGACGCTAACCCCGCCACCTAAGCAACCCTAATAGCCACTGACAGCGGGCCCTACTGCAGGGTCAAACCCAGTCAGCATTGGGTTTGACCGGTTTAGCCCCTGTGTCACTGACGTGGGGTCCCCACACGTCAGGTTTGACCCAAGTTGACTGCTGACGCAGTGCTGACCTCAAGCTGACGCAATAAATGATTTCTGGAATTATTTTAACTCAGGAAATTCCAAAAAATTGCTTAAACTTCAAAAAATCATAATAATTCAACCGTAGCTCAGAATGACATAATTTATATATGAAAAATTATCAGAAAAATGCAAGGAATCCATTTATGCCAGTTACATGCATGAAAAACCAACTTATACATGCTGTATAAGTGAAAACATAATATGGGCATTTTAAATGCTTTATTTTGAATTGCATTTGAATCTTTGATTCAAATGGGCTTCAACCAACTTGGTAGCATCTTGCATTAGCCCAAACACTACCATTTGCACATGTCATGTTCATGCATCATATTGTTGCATTGTTTGTGTATTGATTGCCGGCACCGTTTCTTCTCGATAGGTTCCACTCCGGAAGGTGTTCCCGAGTACCTGTCAGAGGAGCAGTGCCCATTCGTCGTTCTATCAGGCAAGCAACCCCCCCCTTGAGCATTTCGATAAATCCCACTCTCTCGCTCCTGCTCCTTATACTGCATTACGACAACAACGATTCAACTGCTACTTTTCTGCTGCGGTAGTTGAACCCATTCCTCTGCATGACCTGTCATTGCCATAGTAAATAGTTGAAACCCACTAGCATGAGTAGGAGTTGCTTGAGCCTTGATGTGCCTGCTCATCCATGCTTGTTTTCTTTATGCCAGCTATGCTTAGAGTTGTGTCAGGTCTGCTTCATCGGGAATGAATCGGAGTGGTGAACATGTCCTACCGATAAGGGCTAAGTGTGTGAACACGTTTTGGTAAAGGTAGCTGTCGTGGAATTGTCACGGCAGATGTGCTAGAGCAAGGACTTAGTCGTAGGGCCATCGCACTAGGAAGCTTAAAGGGGTTAATAGGGACAAAGGACACGAGAGAGTTTTATACTAGTTCGGCCCCTTATGATGAAGGTAAAAGCCTACGTCTAGTTGGGTTTGCTATTGCTGGGGTTTCGATCACCAAGAGGCTTAACTCGCCGGCTTGGTTATCGACTTGTTGTTTCTTCCCCTAAACCGCCACCGGGTCATCCCCTTATATACACGGGTTGACGCCAGGTGGCCTACAAAGTCCTGGCCGGCTCATAATCGTGTCCGGCTCGGTGACTTTCATTATATGTCTTTCTGTACAAGTATTTCCTTACATGTGGCGTTTTACAATATCGGGCCTTAAGCCGGCCCCTGACCTTTGGGCCTTCTATAAGACTTAATAAACTACAAACTTGGAGTTTACTGAACTTCTTGCGTAACCCGCCATTAAAGCTGACCTGGCCCCTCCTGGGTGGGTCTCAGCTGATAGTAATATCCCCAATATTAGGCCCCAGCTTGACTCTGAACTTTGTTCTTTGTCAATCTTCAACACTTAGTCAGAATCCATCCTCTGTCTAAAAACTTCTGTAACCCGTCGTGATGTCATCTTTTGAAAACACAAAAAACCTTCATGATGTCATCTTACAACGGATCTTTCATTTTTTAATGCCTTCCGAGAATCGAGGCGTCTGTTCAGTTGGACAATTATTATTGGGTCTCCTTGATTTTCGCGCCCACCTGTTCGCATCTGCCCTTATAAATAGGCACGCGGTCGGTCCTTCCCATTCTCCTTTCTTCCTCATCTTCTTCCTCTCGCAACCTCCGTCGTTGCTCGAGCTCCGCCGCTGCCGCAACTCTCATCGTCGTCATCAAGCTTGGCCACTGCATCACCCTGAGTTCATCCAGAGAATGCGACGACTTTTCGCGGTAGGCCTGCTTCCTGTAAGCTTTCCTCTCTCTCCCGTACCTAGATCCGTTTCTAGGTTTCATGAGTTCTCCAGTGTTCTTCATCTGTTCATCACGGGCCATCTTGTAGATCTTCTCCGCAACTTATTTTGATCCAGAAAAGAGATATAACTCGCGCGGTAGCTGTTTGGCATTCGTTTTTGATATCAGTAGATCCCTTTTACCTGTATAGATGCTTCTTATAGTCGACGAACTCCTCTGTACTATGTTTTTTAGGTCTAGAATATTTCCCTTTTTGAAACAGCCCTTTGATCCAAAATGATAATAAGAACTTGGTGAAACTTGTTTATGCCAACACTTAACTGAATTCTGCCTTCTGAGAAAATCTGTAGTCATGGCGGCTTACCACTCCGGCTTTCTTTTCCTTATATACCATTAGCCCTTAGTTAAACCGCCATTACTTGCTTTATAATTGACCATAGACTAAACCGCCATACTGTTATTTATTTTTCAGTTCGTTACTCATCATGCCGTCGAAGTCACCGACCGTCTGTAACTGGGTCCCTTCTTCTGTAACTGATGAACGGTTAAAAGAATTCTTCATCGTTGGGTTTCTGCCTTCAAAGAATGTCATGTCTTATCATGCTCCTGACCCGGAGGAAGAACGTCCCAATCCGAAAGATGGAGAAGTGATTATCTTTACTGACCACATGAACCGGGGATTTTCACCACCCGGTTCAAAATTCTTTAGAGAGGTCCTTCATCTTTTCAAACTCCATCCTCAAGACCTTGGACCCAACTCTATTTCCAATATTTGTAACTTCCAAGTGCTCTGTGAGGTGTATCTTCAACAAGAGCCCACTGTAGAATTGTTTAGAGAGTACTTTTATCTGAATCGCCAGAATGAATGCACCAACGGTTCTAGCTTAGAACTTGGAGGCATTTCAATTCAGCGCTGTCAGGGTGCTGTTTTTCCTCTCATCGTCTTACCGAGCCACCCAAAAGATTGGAACCAAACTTGGTTTTATTGTCAGGATACTTCTCCAGCAAATGAGAAGCTTTTGCCGGGTTATCGCCCTAACCGTCTTGACTCCAAGTTCACCCTTCTGGATAAGCTTACCATCGCTGAACGTAGGAAGCTTCTTCCCTCCATTAGAAGAATGAACGGCTTATTGGGTAATGGTCTAACCAGAGTAGATCTGACTCGTTACTGGATCTCATGGCGGGGTATCCCATTAAGTCGTCGATCTCAACTGATGTATGAATATGACGGTAGCCCGGACCACCCTCTTCGTCACAGCCAAGTTGAACTCACCGAAGAAGACATTGTTTTGATGTCGACCCTTTTGGTAAATAGGAAGTACGAAGATTGCAGTATTGTTGGGTTAAGTCCCTTCTGCAAGATTAATCTGATGCCGGAAGTAAGTACATTCTGATCTCTTTTTTTCTTTGTGTTTTGCCCGGCTATTAGTACTTAATACTGATCTTTCTTCTTGTCTTTACAGGCCAATTCTGACTTCTGGAAGGTGAAATATGATCACGAAGCCGCCAAGAAGGCGAAACTCGCTGCCATGAACGCCAAGAAAACAGCCCGGAAATCCAATAAGAAGAAGAAGAAAACCACTGCTAAAGATTTAATGAAGCTTGATGACTCGTCTGACTCGGAGGTAGCCCTTGATTCCCTTGGCCAATTTTTTAACACTCCTATTGACACTGATCCTTACCAGGATGACACTGGGGCCAGTCAGGCTGAGGAAGTAGAGGTAACTATTATTTCCTCCGACTCAGAGCCCTTACCAAGACACGAAGTTCGTCGAGTGATCCATAAAGTAAGGTTTTCTAACCCTTTAGCTCACTTGGATCCCAACTTTCATTTGAAAAAACAGCAACATGAAAGCCGCCGTGAAGTTGGAATTGAGGATGAACTGGCTGTTGTCCTTCAACAAACTCCTCGGAAACACCCGAACGAGGTTTAATTATTACTGTCTTTAACCCGTTTTGATGAATCCTGCTCCTTGTATTTTCTTTAACTCCTTTCATTTACCTTTTCAGGAGGTGTCTCGTTCTTCAGGCGACTCATCACAAACACAATTTCCGGCTTTCAAGACTGCTCCTGGGTAATTAAAAACCCTCTTTTCTTTCGAGTTTGATCAATTGTTATCTTAGTGCTGATTATTCTGAAATATTTTTCTTCAGTGGTCAAGCTAAGTCCAAAAAAGCGAAGGCAACAAAACCAATGGAAGATCCGCCAGTACTGGCATCTGAGCCGGCTAGGCCACCTTCTCCATTGACTGTCGCCCCAGAAGACCCGCCTATTGTTCATGAAGCAAATCCTCCAGAGCCATCCCTTGTCAAGAACACTATTAACTCTTCTGCAACTGGTCCATCAAGCTCAACCGGCCCACCGTCTCCGCGTGTTCAAGATGTTCAAATTACTGGGAGCCGCTATGTTGAGCCGGGGAACCCGACAGTTTTGGCATGGTGCACCGCTAAGCAAGAAGCTTTGGAGAGGCAGAAGGTTCGTCTTGATGTTGCCAATTATGACCGTCTTAGCGCCAGTGATATCTTATCCGGCTATCTCAGTCATGTACACTCCAGTCGTGATTCTGAGATTGAGATGGTCAAGCAGCTTCAATTGAAGTATGAGGTATGTAATTTCCAGTTTATCAACTGTGACGCCCCCGATTTAATCGTACACTAATTATACACACAAACATGTACGATCAAGATCAGGGACTCACAGGAAGATATCACAACACAACTCTACAAATAAAGTAAGTCATACAAGCATCATATTACAAGCCAGGGGCCTCGAGGGCTCGAATACAAGAGCTCGATCATAGACGAGTCAGCGGAAGCAACAATATCTGAGTACAGACATAAGTTAAACAAGTTTGCCTTAAGAAGGCTAGCACAAACTGGGATACAGATCGAAAGAGGCGCAGGCCTCCTGCCTGGGATCCTCCTAACTACTCCTGGTCGTCGTTAGCGGGCATCACGTAGTAGTAGGCACCTCCGGAGTAGTAGGAGTCATCGTCGACGGTGGCGTCTGGCTCCTGGTCTCCAACATCTGGTTGTGACAACCAGGTAGAAGGGATAGGGGGAAAAGAGGGAGAAAGCAACCGTGAGTACTCATCCAAAGTACTCG
>NC_053027.1:54970376-54986470 GCF_003073215.2 Triticum urartu
AGACGTCGAGAAGACAGCCTTCCTAACCCCGTGTGGGGTGTACTGCTACACATGCATGCCATTCGGGCTGCGTAACGTAGGGGCGACCTTTCAGCGGCTGATGCACATCACCTTGGGCCCGCAGCTCGGGAAGAATGTTGAAGCTTACGTCGATGACATTGTGGTAAAGTCTCGGGAGGCCAGGACCTTGATACAAGACCTGGAGGAAACCTTCACGAGCCTCAATGAAATGAACCTACGGCTCAACCCAGAGAAGTGTGTGTTCGGAGTCCCCTCGGGCAAGCTGTTGGGTTTCCTCGTGTCCCACCGAGGCAACAAGGCTGACCCAGAGAAGGTCAAGGCGGTGGAAGACATGAGCCCGCCAAAGACCCTCAGAGAAATGCAGAAGCTCACGGGGCGCGTGACCATGCTAGGGCGCTTCATCTCCAAGTTGGGGGAATGAGCGCTGCCCTTCTTCCAGCTAATGAAGAAAAAGGGGCCCTTTGAGTGGACTGAAGAGGCCGACAAGGCGTTCCGGGATCTCAAGAGATACCTGGCCAGCCCACCGGTCATGGTGGCTCCGCGCCCTCAAGAGCCCCTGGTGCTTTACCTCGCCGCCACTCCCTACTCCGCCAGCGCAGCCTTGGTGGCAGTCAGAGAGGAGCGCCGAATCAAAACCACGGCAGCAGCCCGAGACAAGGCAGAACAGGGACAAGGAAGGCCCACAGAAATTGCCACCGTGGCTGAGGAGGATCAGCCACCGCAGAGGGGTGCACCGGAGGCGGAAGAGGCCCCTCTCCCAGATGGCCAGTCTCAGGAGGCCTCATTGCCTCAAGAGGCGCCATGGTCTCCGAAGGGAGCCACCAACACTGACGCACTCCACCTCGTTGAGCACCCAGTGTACTTCGTCAGCACAGTGTTGTGGGATGCAAGGGCATGGTACCCCATGCCTCAGAAACTCCTCCTTGCGCTACTGGTGGCCTCGCGCAAGCTGCGACACTATTTTCAGGGTCACCCCATCAAGGTTGTCTCGTCATACCCCCTGGAGAGAGCGCTCAGGAGCCCTAATTCAGCTGGAAGGGTCGCTGAGTGGAACATAGAACTGCAAGCGTTTCAGCTCGAATTCAGCACGACCAGAGTCATCAAGGGAGCAGCGTTGGCGGATTTTGTGGCAGAATGGACGGAGGCGCCAGGCCTCAAGGCCGACGAGGATCGGTCCGTGTCCCCGGGAAGCGAGGCGCCAGAAGGCTAGGTCATGTACTTCGATGGGGCGTTCTCCAGGCATGGCGCTGGGGCCGGGGTGGTGCTTATATCGCCCACTCAAGACAAGCTCTATTACGCCGTGCAGCTCTGTTTCCAGCAAGGTGAAAAGGTCTCCAACAACATAGCGGAGTATGAAGGTTTAATAGCGGGCTTGAAGGCTGCGGCTGCCCTGGGGTGAAACGCCTCACCAGCAAGGGCGATTTGCAGCTCCTTGCCAATTTCTCCAACAAGGTGTACGAGCCGAAGGATGAGCACATGGAAGCCTACCTAGCGGAGGTCCACAGGATGGAGAAGCAGTTCTGGGGGTTGGAGTTGCAGCATGTGCCCCGTGGCACCAATCAGGAGGCCGACGACATCGCCAAACGGGCGTCCAGGTTACCTCAGGAGCCTGGCGTTTTCGAGGAGCGGCTCTTCAAGCCCTCAGCCCTGCCGTGATTATCGAACACGGCTCAGCCCCGGGAGGAGCTCCCCCAGCCACCTGCCTCAGGGGCTCCGGCTTGTGGCCCGGCCTCAGGAGCATGCCTGCTCCTGACGATGGAACCTTGGGAGGGATGTTGGATCGCGGAGCTCCGGAGTTACCTAATGCAAGGGACCCTGCCGGAGAAGGAGGAGGAAGCGGAGCAAGTAGCACGCCAGGCCACGGCATACTGCATCAAGGATGGAGAGCTCCACCGGAAGCGACCAAACGATGTGTCCCTGCGCTGCATCTCCAGGGAGCAAGGGAAGGAACTGCTGGAAGATATACACGGCGGAGACTGTGGACATCATTCATCATCACGGACCCTCGTCGGCAAGGCGTTCCGCAGTGGGTTTTATTGGCCCATCGCGCTCAATGACGCCGTCGAACTAGTGAAAGCTTGTGAGGCCTGCCAGTTCCACGCCAAGCAGATCCATCAGCCAGCAGGAGGCTTGCAGACTATACCCCTTTTATGGCCATTCGCAGTCTGGGGGCTGGACATCTTGGGCCCATTTCCTCGGGCGCCCGGGGGCTACCGCTACCTCTACGTCGTCGTGGACAAGTTCACCAAGTGGGCTGAAGTAGAGGCTGTCCGCACCATTCCCGCGGGTTCCGCGGTCAAGTTCATCAAGGGCATCGTGAGCCGGTTCGGGGTGCTGAATTGCATCATCACGGAGAACGGTTCGCAGTTCACCAGTAACCTCTTCAAAACATATTGTGCTAACCTTGGAACGCAGATATGCTACGCTTCGGTGGCGCACCCCCGAAGCAACGGCCAGGCTGAGCGAGCCAACGCGGAGGTCCTGAGGGGCCTCAAGACCAGGACGTTCAAGAAGAAGCTGGAGGCCTGCGGCAGAGGTTGGTACGACGAGCTTCAATCCGTGTTGTGGTCCATCCGCACAACCGCGACCAAGCCGACTGGAGAGACCCCGTTCTTCCTGGTCTACGGAGCCGAAGCGGTCCTCCCTCACGAGGTCAGACGTCGCTCCGCGCGGGTCCTGGCGTTCGACGAGGCGCAGCAGGACGCCACGCGTGGGATGGACCTCGTGCTGGGGGAGGAACGTCGCTGAGACGCCGCACTACGAGCGGCGAGGTACCAACAAGCACTACGGCGATATCACTGCCGCAACATCCGCCCCAGAACTCTCGAGGTAGGAGGCCTCGTGCTCAGGCGGGTCCTCTCCAGGGAGGGGCTGCACAAGCTCTCTCCCATGTGGGAGGGCCCGTTCAAAGTTGTTCATGTTTCCAGGCCTGGCTCCGCGTGCTTGGAGACTCAGGAGGGGGTGCCAGTCCAGAACGCATGGAACATCCAGCACCTCCGGAGGTTCTACCCCTAAAAAGGCCCAGAGCTTGTGAAGAAGGCGAATGCCTGTGAATCTATCGCGTTTTGGAAAAGGCCCGGAGCCTGTGAGAAGGCGAATGCCTATGAAGCTATCGCGTTTTGGAAAAGGCCCGGAGCCTGTGAAGAAGGCGAATGCCTGTGAAGCTATCGCGTTTTGGAAAAGGCCCGGAGCCTGTGAAGAAGGCGAATGCCTGTGAAGCTATCGCGTTTTGGAAAAGGCCCGGAGCCTGTGAAGAAGGCCAACGCCTGTGAAGCTCGCCGCCCGTGACACTCTCACGTAATAATGAGTTGGGGCTGTACACGCCCCGGAGTCTCAGGAGCGCCGGCCTCAGGCCCTGGGGCTCCCTCCCACGCCCAGTGGCAGCACTTAGCTCCGCGCTGGTGAGAAGACGTCGAAGACTAGATTAGGTGCCGGACGCGGCTTTTCATTTGCTTTCCGCAGTTGGCTTGTTCCTTCTCATTCGAAGTTTTATTGAAGTTGTTGCCGTCTTTGGCTTGTGGTTCTTCGACTTTTCACTCTCCTACCTCGATTTCTCTTGTGCAAGGCCTCGCGAGGGGGGCTGCCGAGCGCCCTCGCGAGTGTTCCTATCCTAGTCATTCAAAGGGTTCGCGACCTGGGCCCATTACAGGAGCACCCCTCCAGTCCGTGCCCCACGGGCACCGCGACACAAACAAAGGGCCTGGGTCGGTCGCCCCCATGGCCGGGGCCGGGAACTATCCACGCGCGGGCACGTAGCCGGAAGGTACGATAACGAAAGCAAAACGATGATTAACAGCAATAACCCAAACACGCCCCCGCAGGGCTCCACACTATTGTCTTTGTTATGCAGGAAAAAGGAAAAGAAAGAACAAATCTGGTGCGGCTCGCCTCACACCGGCCCACAGGGAAGGCCTGAGCTGCCTCCGGAGCTCAGGCGGACTCCCTCTCGCGCTTCACCAGGGCGCGACGGCGGGCGGACATGTTACCACCTCCCAAGCAGATACGGCGGCGTGGAGGCTGACCCCGGTCGCCGCTAGAAGAGTCGCCGCCTGAAGAAGAACCGGAGAAGCTTGAGGAACCCTGAGCGCCGCCAGCCGCACGAGCACTGCCCTCTCCATCATCGCCGGAGCTGGGTTCCCAGCCGCGGTCGTCACCCTCAGGGCAACACCCTGCGCGGCGACCATCTTCCCCAAACACCCTCACGTAGAGGGTGGCATCGCCATCGAACTTGAAGTGTAGGGTGCACCGACGGCTCAGGCCATGTGCGCGGGCAAACGTCTGCCAACCGCGGGCCAGGGACAGGCTCCCCGCCGCGGAGACCTCCAGTGAGACCCATGAGGCCCGGCTGCAGCAGCCGTCGGCCTGAAGCCAGAGGCCGTCCGGGGCGCCGGCCGGGAGCTCGCCAAGGAGGAAGCGAGGAAGTGGAAGCCGGGTGCTAGTCGGCTCCGCTGACCATACGACGAACTCTGGCAACACTTCAGCAGCGCGAAAGCACGGCCTAGGGGGACGTGCAGCCGGAGCGCGCCCCCGGCCGCAGCAATCCACCCGTCGCTATGCTGAAATCGCCTCCACAGCCGCGGGGAGCTACCGTGGTGGCCACAGGATGTTTGCGAGGGTGCCCTCGGCCGCGCCTGGGCGGGGGAGAGGCGGGCTCAACCTGGCGAGCCTTCCCCTTCTCTGCGGCCGAGAACCTCCTCGACGGGGCCATGAAGAAGAAGGAGAAGCAAGGGGGGATGAACTGGAAGGGCGCGCGCCGATCAGTACTTATAGCTGGCGAGGGCCAACCAACGGCCCCCACGATCGCAGGTAATTATGACCCGCTTTGCATACAGGGACTTGTGCAATCCGTGCAGTTGCCGAGGCGCCATGGGGAAGTGGAGACGCCCACGTCCAATCAACCGCCACGCGGCGCACAAGGCCGCAGGCTGTTAGGGCCCGCAGCACTTCGCTCGACGCGGAGCTTCCTCAGGCACGGCCTCGTCAGGCTGGCTCATGAGGAGGCGGAGAGACCAAGGTAGGATACCTCACGAGGTGCCCGTGACGCAAGCCGTGACGACCAAGGGCGCCAGGCGGGTGCCATCCCGCGCAGTGTCCTCCTTTCCTCTTTGGTGCAAAGGGGGCAAGCGCAGCCGCGGAGTACCGAGGCATCAGGCAAAGGTTTCCATTTCGGTGCAACGAGACCAAGACCAGGAGGACTACGAGACGGAGGTCACCGTGGAGCCCAAGACGGCGTCATCACCAGAGCTTTGCGCAGGCGAAGACTACTTTTGTCAGGATAGCTGATACTAGCTGTCCCCCTTCAAATTAGCCCGCCATTGTTGTTGGCTCCCTTCCCGCTCGATATTTGGGAAGAGGACCAGGGCCTCTATAAATAGGACCAGCCACCCATAGGGCAAAGGGGGGTGGAAGAAGGAAGGAGGCTCTTTAGAGAAAGGTTTCGATCAAAAAGAGAGGGAGAGAAAGGTGACCGAACTCCTCCCAGCAGTTCATTGCCCCAGCCAAGAACTGACCCTCGCGAGGCTGTTCTTCCTTGTATTGTTCATCATCATCAGCCCAAGAGGCAATCCACCACACATTGGAGTAGGGTATTACACCACAACGGTGGCCCAAACCAGTATAAACCCTGTGTCTCTTGTGTTGTTCTTTCCTTAGCTTAGATCCTAGCAAGGCAGAGGGGTGCAGGTAGGTAGGAGGCGAAATCTCCATGCGCACCCAAGTGTTTGAACCTCAAGGGTCTGCCGGAACCCGAAATCCGACAACTGCGGCTGTCGCTGACCGCCAAAATCTGTATAAATTCCATGGTACAACATGTGATGGCCATGGTACAAAGTGTGTGCATAAGTTGATTTATGCCTGAGGCCACGTGCCACGGGCAAACTGCTAGCCCCGATGTTTGGCGTGCCCACTTCAGACAAACCCAATGGAAAAATTCTTATTGTGAGTTTAGAGAAAGACACGGATATGGAACGGTCAAACCAACTATGGACCGGAGGATAACTGAGATGTGGGTTAGACTCGGCTTAATAGCAGCGCCGTTGAGCCGCTACTACCGGCCTTGGCCCTGCCGTCTCTGCCGCTGCAATCCCGAGCCGCCGCGGCGATGAGCCACCTGTTCCAATTGGCTGCTCTCACCATCGACGCCACAACCCACGACCCGCCACAGCAGCCGCGAAGAGCCATGATGACCCACAAGTATAGGGGATCTATCGTAGTCCTTTCGATAAGTAAGAGTGTCGAACTCAACAAGGAGCATAAGGAAATGATAAGCGGTTTTCATCAAGGTAGGAAACCAGTTTGCCATGACCATTTCGTCTCCGTTGGCGGCTTCGATGCACAGCTCATAGAGCCGCAGGAACTCTGCGGGGTCCGCTGTGCCATCGTAGCGAGGGGGCAGGTCGGGCTTGAACTTGCCTGGCCATGCGACGCCGCGTAGCTTGGGGGTGAGAGCATGGCAGCCTGCTGTGGTCACCGGTGCCTTTTGCTGGTACTGGGCTTGCTCATGGGGATTACCACGCGCCGCCGCTTGGTGCAGCACGGGGTCTTGGCGTGGAGGTGCAGGGACGCGATCTTGGCGCGCCGGCTCTGGGAGCACGCGGGCACCTTCTTGGGGACGAGGGATCTCTTGGCAGCTCCTTTCTTGCTGCGCAGGTGCCGGACACGGAGGATCTCGCCCTGGGGCTGCGCACCTTGGAGCCAGGGCGCCTTCTTGGGGAGGACGTGGTGGAGGCACCTCCTGATCCTCGCCTCCCGCGCGAAACGGAGGGCGAGGCAGCGAGAGGGATGGCAAGGGGGAGCCCACCGCGGCGCTGACGAGCTCGGTGATGCGGGCGAGCCAGACTTCATAGAGGTTGTCGACAGGGCGGTAGTGCAGGAGCTCTCTTGCCAGGAGCAGCGCGGCGTGCCCGTCCGGGGGGCGCGACGGGCGTGGGATGACGAAGCGGCTGGAGTCAGCGACGGTGTGGACTTCCCGCTGTACCGAAGGATGCTGGGACGAGGCTTGCTGCTCGTTCCCCACCGGGCCGGTGGTGGCGTTGGCGGCAGGCGACGGGGAACGATGAGGGCGTCCGCCAACCGGTGCCGTCTGGGCGACGCGGGTGGCGAGAGTAGCCCGGCGCTCAGCGCGAGCCCGACGAGCGTCTGCGATGAACACGACGGAAGATCGTACGCGGACAGCGGAAGGAAGATTCCGGCGCACCCCTACCTGGTGCGCCAAATGTCGGATTTCGGGTTCCGGCAGACCCTTGAGGTTCGAACACTGGGGTGCGCGCGGAGATCTCTCCCCTACCGATCTACGTCCAATCTCCTCACGTGATCTAAACTGGAAAACAACGAACAACACAAGGGACACGGGGTTTATACTGGTTCAGGCCACCGTTGTGGTGTAATACCCTACTCCAGTGTGTGGTGTTGTGGATTGCCTCAGGGGCTGATGATGAACTGTACAAGGGAAGAACAGCCTCGCGAGAGGTGTTCTTGAGCTGGTGCGATGAACTGCTAGGGTGAGTTCAGTCGCCTCTCTCTCTCCCTCTCTTCTAGGGTTCTACTAGATCTCTAGATGTCCCTCTGTGTGTGTCTGTGTGTGTATTCTCTACTCTGTGGTGGCTAGCTCTATTTATAGAGGCCCTGGGCCTCTCCCCAAAATAATTTTTTTGACTGGGAACTGTGGGTCAAAACCCCCACAGCAGATCAAAACTTTATTGAAAAATATCAGATACAACAAGTTGATTACAAGGAGTAACCAGTTTACAAGAAAGAAGAAAAAAGAAAGCCCTACCAAACTAGCTTAAGGGGGGAGGTAAGAAATCCACTTGAGAAGGTCATCCTTGTAAGCAACTCTGATTCTGTGCTGCATGAGGCTAATATCCTGCCTGAAAGCAAACCTCCATTTATTGAAACTTGCCCTCTCATTTCTGAACACTTTGGCATTTCTAATGATCCAAATATGCCAGCAAGCAATGAATACCACTTCAGAGAAGAAAGGCCTATCAAAACTTCTCCTTGCCTGAGTAACCAGCTCAATCATGGAGGTGCCAGCAGACCAATCAATTTGCAGATAATTCCAGACCCTTACACTGAAATTGCAATTGAAGAACAAGTGATCCCTGGTTTCCCTAGCCTGCAAAGGGCATAGCCTACAGTGGACACCATCCTCCATGTGCCAGTGTCTTCTCTGAACCATATCCTTGGTGTTCAACCTGTCCATAACAAGCATCCAAGCAAAGACCTTGATTTTGAGAGTACAGGAGGATTTCCATATCCAACAGAGCAAAGGATTGAAGGACTCAGTCTGAAAGGAGTGTGAGTAAAACATCTTGGGCTTGTAAAACTTGGAAGAGCCCTGCCAGAACCAACAGTCCTTCGAGCTGGGGTCTCTTCTGTGTGAGTCCATTAAATCCTTTATCAGATTTAACTCATCAAAAGCTTGAGCCGATAAGGGAAGATGAAAAAGTTGGTGCAGATCATGGGTATTAAAAATATCCTTAATTGAGACCCAGGGGTCCTTTACAAAAGAGAAAAGCCTTGGGAATCTTGCCTGCAAACTAGATGTTTCAGAGCCAAGGTCCCAGTTATCAGACCAAAATAGAGCAGTGTCCCCTTCATTGATCTGCACCCAGGAGCAGTCCCTAAAATGCTGCATGACTTTACAAATATCTCTCCACCAGAAGGAGCCACAATCATTTGTTCCCTGGGGCATTCTTTCAAAATAATATGAATCCCAAACTAGGGATACCCAAGGAATTTCTCGTTTGTTCAAGAAATTACTGGCATGCTTGAGGAGGAGAGCCACATTCTGAACCCCCAGATTAAGAATACCAAGACCTCCTTTGTTTTTTGGCCTACATATTAGTTCCCAAGCAGCCAGAGATGGGGCTGGCTCATCTCTATGCTTTCTCCACAAGCACTGTCTTTGAATTCTTTCCAACTGTTTCAGAATACCAGCTGGGAGAGCAAGACTACCCATAAAGAAAACTGGTAAAGAGGATAGAGCAGAGTTTAGAAACTGTAGCCTTTCTCCTTGGTTAAGGAAAGAAAACTGGCAGTCATTCTTCTCTCCATACAGTCAACCAGTGGCATGAAGTCTACCATTTTGGGTCTTGTGGTCCCCACAGGTAATCCCAGGTAAGTAAATGGCATTGTACCAATTTTGCAGCCAAAACCAGTTGCCAAATCCTTCATTATAGCATTGTCAACATTGATTGGAATAATAAAGGATTTTTGATAGTTGACATCCAGACCAGTGGACTGAGAGAACACCTGTAGCATATCTTTCAGAGCCAGTAGTTGAGCCCTGTCTGCAGGGAGGATGATCAAAGTATCATCTGCATACTGGATCACAGGGTAGTCTGTATCATGGCAGGGTATGGGTAAATGCAGAAGTCCCTTCCTGTACATATCATTAATGACTGTTTGTAGCAGGTCAGCAGCTATGACAAATAGCAGGGGAGATACAGGGTCACCCTGTCTAACTCCTTTCTTACAGACAAACTTCCTCCCAGGGACTCCATTGAGCAGAATAGAAGAAGTACCAGTGGTAAGAAGCTGTTTCATCCAAAGAATCCACTTATCATTGAAGCCCTTATATCTAAGAATTTGAAAGATAGCTTCATGCTCAATAGAGTCAAAAGCCTTTTCAAAATCCAATTTGAGGATTACTATTGGCCTTTTTGACTGATGGCATTGATGCAAGTATTCAAAAGTCCAACCCAGACAGTCCTGTATTGTTCTGGTCTTAATGAAACCATATTGGTTCTTATGGATGCACTGCATAATCATTGCTTGAAATCTATTTGCAGCCATTTTGGACAAAAATTTAAGCCCCATACTAGTGAGAGAGATAGGTCTGAAGTCACCCACTTCCTCAGGAGAAAGTTTTTTGGGCACCAGAGTAATAAAAGAACTATTGATGTTTTCTAAGACAGCCACTCCCTCATGAAAAGCTTGAGCTAGCTCATAAAATTCCCCAGAAATAAGGTGCCAGCATTTCTTAAAAAACAAACCATTAAATCCATCAGGACCAGGTGCTTTATCCACAGGCATATGCTTGACCACATTGTCCATTTCCTCCTTTTCAAAAGGCCTAGTGAGCACCTCAAGGCCAGACACTGGAGAGGTAAGTGTAGACAAATCAAAACCCATCACAATCCCTCTAGAGGTGCCCATTCTATTCTTAAAACAACTCCAGAGAATTCCAGCCATTTGGGAGTGATCAGAGACTACTGTTCCATCAGGTAGTCTTAAACTAGCTATAGAGTTGCTCCTGTGCCTCCCAGTGGCCATAGCATGGAAGAATTTAGTGTTTTCTCCCCCACCTTAAAGTACCGGATAGAGCATCGCTTCTTCCAGTACAGAAACTGTAAGTGCAGGAGCTTTTCCAGATGGGTTTTGACAATTCTTCTGAAATTGTTCTCTTGAATAAAGAGAGGCCTCCACTCCTCTAATTCGTCCAGAAGGAAGATGACATGATTGCATTTGCTAATCAATAACCTCAATTTGGAAATATTCATTTGCCATCTCTTAAGACACATTCTCAAACATTTAAATTTGTCTGCAATTTTAGCAGTTATGTGTGTTTTCTGAGAGGGCTGCTTCCAAGAAGATTCAACACAGTTCATGAAACCCTCCAACTCAATCCAATAGTTTTCAAACCTAAAGATATTTGATTTTGGAATGGAAGTCTTGATGGACACTAAACAAGGCACATGATCGGATGCAGTCCGAGCCAGGGGTAGAACTTCAGTCATGGGGTAATCGCAAATCCAATCTACAGAAGTAAAAAACCAGTCTAGCTGCTCAAGAAGTGGGGTGTCCTGCATATTGGACCATGTGTAGGATCTGCCTTTGATTGGAAGCTCAAGGAGGCCCAGGTGACCAATAATCTCGTTAAAAATGAACATGTCATTTATGTCCCCCCAGGTAAGTTTCTGTTATCCACAGATCAGAGGAAATTGAAATTGCCAAGTAGCAACCAGTGCTCATTGATAGGTATGACCAGGTTGTATAACCAATTCACAAAGTTGTCCCTGGCTACACCCTGACAAGGGCCATAAACAGCCACAAGAGTCCAAGTTTCATTATTTTGCCTGGAAGTAAACTGAACAACCACAGCAAACTGCTTTACTTCAATTATAATGCCACTAAAAACTGTAGAATTCCAGACAACAATAATTCCACCAGAGGCTCCAATTGAAGGAGAACAGACAAAAGAGTCAAATCTTTTAGGGCAGAAAGATTTGATTGTCCTAGAGTCAAAAGAAGAACATTTTGTTTCTTGCAGACAAGCTATTGAACATCGGCTTTCCTCAATTTTCTGCCTAACAGCTCTCTGTCTAGCTTCAGAGTTCAGATCTCTTACATTCCAACACAGAACATTCCAGTTTCTACAAGTATTACTCATTATAGCAAAAGATAAAGACCAGAAACCACATGGCACACAATACCACATGTCTAACAGAGCACAGTCTAGTCTGTCCCAACATTACCAAGCACCAAGGTTCCAGAAGCAGAAAATTGCCAAAAAGTAAAGATAAAGCAAAGTTAAGGGCTTGCGAAACCCAATATGCCAGGGACACTCTAATCATTATATCAAGGCGAAGATACAGCAGGTGGGTCCACCATAAGTGCATCCACAGATAGCAGAGCAGCATCAATCTAAAGCTCGCGTCCAACTTCTTGGAGTCTACTGACAGGGGTTGCAGGAGGAATTTCATCAGAAGCAGGCTCTTCATACATGTGGGTCGTGAAAGGCTTGGCCTTGGGCTTCTTTCTCTTGGGCTGTAGTGCGAGCTCTTGGAATGTGGGCTTGAAACCATCACGCTGGGCCGAGCTTCTGGTGCAGCGTCGAACTGTGGTGTCGACAATTGGAGTTGGCGCCAGAGTCTTTCGGGGCCTGCGAGCTTTAACCGCAGCAGAGGGGGGAACCTGCACAGGTTGCACATCAACAGGATCAGAAAAAAGCGCCCTGGCAACTGGCCTAGCTGGCTCCTCTTCCCTCCATGTAAGTCGTGGCAGGTCCGAATCGCTGAAAGCCAAATCCCAGCTCCTCTTAGACAGAACAACCGGCGACAAAGGCTGCAGCAGCATTGGCCTGGGCACAGAGAAAGCTATAGGAGCTTGCAGAAGGTTCTCAAAAGACCTCCTCCAAATCATCTCCGGGGGTAAAGGAGGCCCAAAAGGAATCGCAGGTAGAGCAATCTCCTCCGTGACAGCAGGAGGCTGATACACCACAATAGCCCAATTGTTTGCTGCATCTTCATTGACTACAGGCAACATAGTTGCTTCAGATAGATCATCCTCCACCACAATGACGGGTGGATCTTGGTCAGTAGCAGAGCTTGGTTGGGCACAGAGATCCACCACCATTGATTCTTGATCTTGAACAGGTTCAGGCTCAGCAGTGTCTTGGCCATTTCCCCAATTGTCCTCAGCCACTTCAATGATCACAGGCTCTGGCGGCGGCGGAGGGACTGCATTCCACCCCAAGGCGGGGTAGGCAGGAAGGTTAAACGGGGGTAACTCAGGGAAAGGAACACCCGGAACTGGATGCGGATTTCCATTGATGGGCATCCAATCTTCATCCTGGGGCATTTGCTCAGCAAAGTTCGCCCCCAAAATGTATAGAGGCGCAGTCCAAGAAACCCGCGCCCCACCATAGGCCGCAAAATCCATGAAGACCACATCACGTGGCACAAGAATATCCTCTGGGAATGAAGCAAAAACCAAAGAGCGAACCAAATAGGGGTCCTCACTGATCCAATGGTGAAATTTGCCAAAAGTATTCACAGCTTCCCTAATGCATTCAGTGTTGCGAAGGTCCAGCGGAATACCAAGAAACATAAGAAGTCCCTGACGAAAACCCTGAACGCCCCTAAAATTTTCCCCCTCGTCATGCTTCATAAATCGCACAAAACGGTCATTACCCAGCGGCTGAGGCGGAAGTTGCAGCAAAGAAAATCTGACGGCAGCATCTCTAAGCTCAAAAAGCCCAACAGACCGGACCCAAGGCTGGGCTGACCGAACATGAACACCATGCCCTTGCAACCACTGCACTACTTCCTCTCTAGCAGCACCAATCTCATCTGGTTGAGGAATAGGCATTACCTCCGCAAGCATGAACTCCTCATGGCGGCGCACAATTGGGATATGTGGCGTCACAAAGGTTCGCGGCAGACGATCTTCTCCACCATCAACGATATGGTGACCAGCAGGTACGTACCGTAGGGGATCTAGATGGAAGTTGGCCATCAGAGTCGGGAGCTCCGCCTCCAAAGACGGCGAGTGCAAGGGTGGGGGGGGGGTTGTAGGCGGCGAGGTCGGTGGTGTCTTGGGGCCGGGGCTGATGGAACTGGACGACGGCGTAAATGCGGAAGTGCAAGGGAGGTCCAAGTTTGGTAAAGGATTTGTCAGAGAGATATTCCCGCAGCGCGCCTCGGAAGACGGAGCGTTAACGGGCTTGGCTTGCCACACGAGCCCCAAGATTCTAGCAAATTTGTTACAATCTTTTTTGACGTGACCAGACCGAAGGCAGGAGATACACCAAAGCGTAGATGGACATGCAGAAGCGAAGTGACCCTTTTCAAGGCACTTCTGACACGTAGAGATTTCATCAACCATACCAGAAATTAAGTTATCAAAATCATCCCTTTCTTGTTGAGATGAGGGGATATCCAGCTGCTTCCCAAAAGAAACCGGCGAAGCCCGACCCACCTCAGAGGAGGATGATGACTGATCAAGGCCCTCCGAGGCCACAGAAGCGGGCCCAACATGGCCCGACACGTCCTCATTCAAAGGAACATAATTCCCGCCCGAGATGGGTGGCGTGCGATCAGCGTGGGGCCTAAGATCATGCACCGTACCAAACGAGATAGATGGTCTTGTCGACGTCCACCGGAGAGTCGCCGGCAATGTTGGACGAATAATAACCCGCTCATGAGAAGAAATTGAGTATCCCGCCTGTTCAATATCATGAATGCAACTTTCCGTAGCTGGATAACGATAATCCTGGCAAGCACCATAGCTCTGAAAAACTGCAAATGAGAGCTTTTTGCCAATTGAATGAGCAGATTTGAAGGAAGACTTAGATGGCTTAGAACGCAGGGCTAAAACCCCAAGTGCAGCACGTCTCTTGGAGGGACTCACTAGGATCCACTCAGCATCACACTCCAAATTCCAGATCTTGAACTCATGACTCCAATTAGGACCACCGTTACTCCACAGATGAAAATAACATTTGAATTGATGGCAAGAAAAAGACCGAAGGCGAAGAATAATCATGGCAACAACCTTGCAAGAGACTTGAAATCCAAATACCTTGTCCTTTATCAAAAACACCATGAAATCAATGCCCGAACCACCAATAGCTGCTTCCAGAGCCACAGCCACGGAATCTTCGTTCAAACGAAAATTGTGGCGTCCAAACGAAACCACCATGGTGAAGATGCAGGAGTCCTCCATGGGGTGTACCGAAAAGCCCGTAGATTTGAAAACCTTCTTTGTAAAGGCCAAACCCTTGGAGAAGTCCAAGCCAAGGGTGGAACCCTCCATGGAACCCATTGAAGATGGGTATGAACGTGTAGATCTCGGAGCACCGAAGAGATCCATTGGAAGGGAACTAGAATTTAGTGGCTAGTGGAGGAGATCGCCGGAAGGGGGTGGAGATCGCCGGGGTGGGGGTGGGTGTAGATCTCGTTGCAAGTTTTACATGGTTCCTACGGGCTTCCTCCCCAAAATAATGAGTGGGAAGGGCGCCAACAATTGGCCATTTTGAAGGGGAACATATAGTACAAGTTATCCTCACCAAAGGTGGTCTTCGGCTGCCAAAAGTACTGGTGATGACGCCGTCTTGGGCTCCACGGTGACCTCCGTCCTGCCGCTCTGCTGGTCTTGGTCTTGTTGCACCGGAATGGTAACCTTTGCCCGATGCCTTGGCCTGTGCTTGCCCCCTTTGCACCAAAGAGGAAACAATGACACTGCGCAGGCCGGCACCCGCCTGGCACCTGCGTGGTCTCGATCGTCACGGCTTGCGTCACGGGTTCCTCGCGAGGTATCCCCGCCTTGATCTCTCCGCCTCCTCGCGAGCCTGTCGGATGTGGCCGCCTTTGAGGAAGCTTCCTGTCCTCCGCCCCGCGAGGCTTGGCCCATCGCGAGGGTCTTGAGCTTGAGCTGATGAAGATGGGCCGCGCTGGGCCCCCACTTGAGCCACGCCGCAGGCCGCAGGCAGGCAAGTCTAGGGACCCCCGTTCCCAGAACGCCGACACCCGCACCGCCGCTGGGTGGAAAGTGAACAGCTGCGCCGGTAGTCCCTCGCCGACGGCGACAACGTTAAGCCTCCTTCCCTTCCCGGCGGACGGATCCTGCCGGCTCTTTGAGCAGCAGTGAGGGGAGAGAGAGAGGCCAACGAAGTCTTGTTTAGATCTGGAGAGGGCGAGAGAGTGTGAAGAGAGCAACTACAAGCGCTGAGGCTCCAGCGGGAGAGGGCGAGAGAGTGAGCGAATAGGCTAACCAGCTACACAACCCTCCCGTTATGTTCAACAAGAGGGAAATAACCTTTTATACATTCCTGCATTCATGTGACAAGCATGCCGTGTTTTGTGTGTGTGTGTGGGAGTCATTGGGATTTCAATCAAATCGTGTCATGTGGCTTTGGTGGTAAGACTATACACAGTGGTGCAGAAATAATGCAGCCTTAGTCACCTTACCTATCTCCACGTAATACATTGGGTCCCACTAGTCAGAGGGTGAAACAAACAAATTAATAAGAAAAATTAAAGGCGCCAGGGTGTATCTTACCTCACACATCTCACTACTGCTTGGGAACACTGTCCAATTGATCCCTCTGTTCGGTCACATACTATTTTAAGTGAATCCTTATTATAACATGCACACAAATTTTGGCCACTTGTATTCGACTTAAGTTAGTGTGCCACCGCATCTCGTATACTTACTACTCCCTCCGTCTAGGTGTAATAAGTCACGTTAGAAGGTGCAACGGGACCAAGGTGCGTGTGTGTGTGTGTGTGTGTTTAACACCATGTGTGTGTTAGAGAGAGCGATAGATCGACCTACTCCTACAGAGA
>NC_053027.1:54987470-55018668 GCF_003073215.2 Triticum urartu
ATCCAAATTGAAAATAAATTCAAAAGAACTTTGAATTTAATTCTTTGAAACTCCCAACTCATATTTCATATAATTTGAAGAAGTCATTTTATCTTCTCTCGTGAAAATCATTGAGTTGCATAAAGTTTCAGAATTGGAAAATATTTCCCAATGGAATTCAAATATTTTTCAAACACCCTTTTCATTTTTAAATGGAAGAAGTCATATCATCTTCACTCAAGGGTTTTGTATTTGAAAAGAATTTGAATTCATGGAGATCAGAAAGCAAATATGAAAGTTTGGGAAAGTCCTTTTATTCCCTCTCATTTAACTTTCAAAGAGTTTCGAATTCACTCACTTTCAGTCAATCAATCAAACAATCAATCAAATCTATCTATTTATTATAACATTCCAAAATTTAGAATTTTGGGATGTTACAAACCTACCACCCTTAAAATGAATCTCGTCCTCGAGATTTGGAGAGGCTAGCAAGAAAAAGTTAGGGTTTGGGGGTCTCCTCAAAATCCATCAATCATCCCAGGGGTCTGGGGTGCTACCACCCTTAGAAGCATGGTTACAGCTCCATCGAAACTCATATACTTCATCCATATTGTTAACAGTGTCGGTCTTCTCAAATACTCGGAAAATTCCTTCTCTGGCTCTTCCGGTAGTGGCATAACCTTTTCCTCAATTCTTTTGTCCTTTCCTCTTGGTAAGGTTATTCCGAGATTGGGACTTCTTAGCTGATGGGTCGGGCACCAAAACTAAACAACTATCGATATCTCATGGTGGTCAACAATTTATGGTTTCTCCTGCAGGAAATGGGTTTGGGTTGATCCTCACCGTATAACCTACGGTTGGAAAAAGCTGCCTTGTACAAGGGAAAAAAATTGCTATACCATTCTAAGGTTTAAAGAAGGTTTAATATCGTCGTCACTCTACTTAGGTAAGTCACTCAGATTTACCATCCCACATAGCAAGGCGAATAATAAGAGTAAGTCGGTATGGTGATCAATCCATCCCGCACCCAAATCATTACCTTGTATATGTTTTAGCGAATCTCGCATTCTAACACTCGGTCATCCTCACAAGCATTGCAGAATTTCTCTTGTCGACGAACCAAGTTCGAATATATCCATAGATTCTGCAAGCCAGACAAACATCTATCGTTTCTTCACAACTCTCAGGTTTTGCGTTACTCCTATAAGATCGTCTGTCGACAAAGGTATCTCCACTTCCAGGGTTCTTCCTTCAGCAAGAATGTGCTTGCTTCTTGGCAGGTCCTGGGGCCTGTGGGTTATGGCCCATCTCATCACTTGTAAACCTTGAACTCATCATCGGGGCAACTGATCATTATTCCAACATCCAACATCCAACTTCCAGCTTCCTAGCATACTACAATCCATCCAATTGTAATGTCTTCCTTCCTTCTATTAGCTCCAAACTAAAACGTGATTACTCAAACTCATCATGGAATTTCCATTGATCCATATTCGAACATCATATCTCCTTTATATCCAATAGTAATTCATCTCTTCATCCTCGTGGGATATCCCTCATACCGAGATAAAAACTTATACTTATGAAGTCCATATTCCACTTCGTGGAACATCATTATCCTTTTCCACGGTCAAGCGTCCTTACAAGGGAATATTGGCCATCTCTGCATGGCACTTCTTCAACTGGGAAACGTGAAACACATCTTGAACTCCTGACAGTCCTTCGGGTAACTCAAACTTGTAGGCCACTTCTCTCATACGCTTCAAAACTCGGTATGGTCCTACAATTCTCGGGGCTAACTTTCCTTTAACTCCAAATCGTTTAACTCCTCGCAGAGGGGGCACGCGAAGACATGCTCTGTCTCCAATTTCATAGACTACCTCCTTGAGTTTTTGAGTCTACATAACTCTTCTGCCTGGACTGAGCTACCTTTAGTCTATCTCGAATCAAATTAACATTCTCTTCTGACTCCTTGATCACATTAGGTCCAAACAACTGACGGTCTCCAACTTCATCCCACATACTCTTGCGGTATCACACATATCGAGACAAAACTCGTATTCATTTTGTCCGAAATCCACTCAGTGGAGTATCCTTATCTTTTCCAGGGGTCAATGGTTCTTACAGGGTACTACCACCCTTAAAATGCACAAACCTTCCATAGACCATATTTCTCATATCCAAAAAAAGGTCAAAATCCTTCTTCATAGAGTAACAACTCATAAAATCCATATCAGTACCAACGTTGCTACTTTATTCATTCTCCAATGATTACAATCTCTTGCTTTTCCATTACAAGTCTCAACTCAACACCTCAATATAAAAGAAAATGTTCTCACTTCTACTACTCCATTTCTTTTGTTGCAAACTCAACTATCTAGCACAAGTTTCCTTCTCCTTGGGGCAATCTCTGGCAAAGTGCCCTGCTTTATTACAACGGAAACATATTACTTCTGGAAAGTATCGAGGTTTCCTTTTTGGGCAACTGTTGAGGTAGTGCCCTGACTCCTTGCACCTGTAACAGGTGATATGACTCAGGTCCTTCCTAGAATCCAATCGGTTTCTCTTCCTGGACTTTTCCATTCCAATCAGGGCTTCTATTTCCTGTGGGTCATACTCTATTTCGTCCGTCGGGAATTCTACTAGATCCCCATTCAAACAATTTTGGGAGATGTGTCCTTCTTCTCCACATGAATAGCAAGACTTAGTGCAGGGTTTACTCGGGTCCTCTTTAGATGTGTCCTCCTTCATCACAGTTTCTTCTAAAATTTCCATGAGGGCTCCTTTCATTTCTTCTTTCTTCTGCTGGGTGGTTCGTTGTACCATGGGGTAAATGTGACACTGAGCAGGATAGTGGGTAGTCCCTTCACACAAGAAACAAGTAATCTTCCTAGTTGGGCATTCTTCAACTGGGTGACTTCCTTCACAGTTAGGGCATTCATCCTTGTGTTCTTTATGGGTGTATCCTATTTCTCCACAAATCTTGCATGCACAAGGTTTCCTTATATCCTTTCCACAAGACTTCAACTTCTGGGACACAAGGTGAGATCTTTGCAGAGTCAACTTAAATTCTTTCCAAGTGGTTACTCTTTGCCATCCATTGATGGTTTGGTACATCCTCCACCAAGTAGCAGCACCTCTTTCAAAGCACTGTAGAGCATGCTGGGTCATATCCTTTTCGACTATAGGGTTATTCTCCATGTGATCCTCCATGTTTTGAATACATCGATCTGTCTCCAACTGACTCATCGGTCTAGAAAATACAAGCTCATCTTCATTCATCCATGGGTTTGGGGTGAGATAAGAGAGATAGAGAGGGATACACACAATACAAACAAAAGTTTTGAAAAGACAGATTTTATTTGTGGCTGTCGGGAAAAGCATCAAACAAATGACAGCTCACAAACATCGCATCTAACGTAGGTATATAACAGGGGTTTGGTCTTCTAAAGGTCAATAAATCTTCAACGTCTCCAAACTCTTCAAGCCTTGTTCAGGCCTCCAATGGCTTCTTCCGATCATGCTTGTCCTTCTCAAGTTCTTTTGCCAGATCATCTCTGTTGACGTGAAATCTCTCGTGACATCCTTTAATATTCTGGAGTTGCATTTCAAACTTCTGGTTTCAACATCCTTCACATGAACCATGGTATACTGTCCTTCGGTTCTTGACAATTCTCCGGTATCTCGAGGTTGTAGCTCTTCCAGCTTGGCTACTCTCATCTTCAGGATCCTGAGTTCCTCATGAAATACTTCCTTGTCTAATACAACTTCCTGGAGCTCCATTTTAACTTCTTGATGTACTACTCCAGATCCTGGTGATACACCGGCTAGGGCTAAAATTCATCGTATGATAGGTGCTCCATCAGCCTTCTTCCATCAAATCCATTCTAATGACATGCATCCTTAACTCAGCATGGTGACAATAGCATCAGTGGGAGATAACTTCTTGGATAGATGTGTTTCTGCTCTTGTCATTTCCATGAGCTATCATTCATAGTTGATATCTCCTGCCTTAGGGTTTTCTTGACAAAACTTTGAGTTCTCATGCTCCTTGTTTCAGTCTTTCTCCGATACACCTTGATCTCGGGTATTGACAACTTCCATAGTCTGCCAAGTTCAAAAAGGGTAGCCATTCCTAGGTCATACAAATCTAGGAATTCTTCAGAGCCTTCAAATTCTACTTGTCTTCGGTCTTCAACCATTGTAGTTTCCATTATCATAATGTATGGTAAAATCCTCTTCATTCCGAATGGTCTTACTAGTCTGATATCCTATACTTCTTGGAGTGGTCTCATCAGTCGAATCTTCAAGTGGTCAAAAGGGAAAGGGGTATGGTTTCACTAAAGGGAAATTTGAATAAACTCAGAAGAGAAGAGAGGTAAAAGATCTTTTTGAAAGAGAAAGTTGTAGAGAAAAATCTTTGCTATGGGCTTGCCAGTTTCTAGGGTCACGCCCTACAGTCAACATGTGCTCTGATACCATCTTGTAGCGACCTGACCCGAATGGATCAAGTCTCTGTGCTTAAGTGTCATCCCTGGATCGGTATGCTGACACACACAGTACTCGAAGGATTTATAACAGAGGTAAATCACATGTATAAAGTAACGTAAATACTATTACCTCAATCCATAAGCGGAAGCAACAAGGTTGTGGATTCCCATCAACACCAACGGCAAAGTTGAGTGTAGAAATCGTAACCCTAACGTATCACTTACTCGTCCTAAAATAATCCTGCAACATGAGACGTTGCAGCCCGAAACGGGTCAGTACATTGAATGTACTGGCAAATTCACACCATAGAGAAAATGATGAACAATGGCTATCACTATATGAATATATGGCTGGTGGAAAAGCTCTATGGTTATAAGGTTTTTGCGAAAAGCCAATTTTCTCCCTACTACAAGGGAATAAATTTTATTTAACTATCATGGTGGTTGTTAAACATTGAGAATGGTTGACAGCATTCTCAATCCCAATTAAATAACATCATTAAACCCAACAAACTTAATTTAAAGTAACGTGATGAGATTCACATGATAATCTAGGTACTAGATACTCAAGACGTCCATAACCGGGGACACGGCTAATCATGATTAGTTTATACACTCTGCAGAGGTTTGCGCACTTTTCCCCACAAGACTCGATCTCCTCCGTTGGATATCTCGCACTGCATGGTGTTTGAGAAACGGATGACCGAGACATAGTCTTTCAGAAGTGCTAGCACCTTACGATCGGGGTAGACCGTACCACCTACATCCCCTACATCTGCTAGTTTACCACTGTAAGAGTTCGCACGACTTAGTCAACTATGCTAGAGCCCATAATAGCTTGTGGCTGCACACGGAAGTTTCTAGCATGAAAAATCTCATGATCCCTTTGAGCCTGGGTGGCGGTCCATAAAAAACAGGCAATCCTGGGCTACCCAGGTGCCTAGACAGGCAATCCTAGAATAACCAGGTGCCTCAATCCACCCAGATGTGTGTTTAAGTTGCCACCTTAAGTAAACCATTAATTAACAATCTCACATCTGTCATGAATACTCTCAAAACCCAATCCACTTCTACGAGCATAGCATGGCACTATAAGCATAACGTAATAGTAACTCCCAAGGGTTTGATAATAAACAGGTAATAGGTACTACCTCATCAACTACTTCCCAATACCCACATGTTATCAATCCTACTCATGCAATGTTTGAGGGTTGTAACTAATGCATAAAAACTGGGTATGAAAAGGGATATGATCAAAGTGTGAACTTGCCTGCAATGTTGATGAAGATGATTCGCACTCAAAAATCTTGATAGATCTACTCGTCACACTCCGGTCAATCTATCGTAAGCAAGCAATAGTAACCACACATAAGCAATCACTCAAAGATCAGGAAGATTGAAGAAGATAATTCGGAAAACATCAAAACCAAGCAAATAGCTCTTGCAACATAAAACAATTTCTAATAGTACCAAAATTATGTGAATTTGGCCTTATCAGAAAGTTTAGGTTAAGAGCTTCGATTTGCAAAAAGAATCAACTGAAACGGAGCTACGAAACTCAAGTTATGATCAAACGAAGTTTGAATTCAAATCTGATCTAATTCAAAATTTTAAACTTTTCAAAAACATGTTTGAGTTGGGTTCCTGGATAGAGGGGATCATAACGAAGACGTGGGCGTTGGTTTTGTTGAATTTGGACTAACGAGTAAAAAGTTATAGTCGTTTGAAACCGAGGGACTAATCTGTAAAATAAAACAACTACAACTAGGTCCCTGGCCGAAAAAAACAGAAAACGAAAAATCTAAATAGCGAACATTCGCTACCGAACACTACCAAACGAAAACCGTTCGCTACGAACCCTAACTAACGAATAGTTCACTGAATAACTAGACTTTAAAAAAATAGATCTAGGTTTTTTGTAGAAAACCGATCTAGGTTCTTTTTTAAAAAAAATGAAAACCAAACTGGTGAACCGGGGCGGTCTATTACCGGTTCGGGGCGGCAGTGCCGGCGGTTTCCGGCGCAGCGGCGACGGTCGGCGGCGGGCTCCGGCGAAGCGCGGCAGCGGCGAGGCGAGCAAGCGGCGGCGCGACTTCGCGACGAGGGGTGAGGGCGGCGAGGGGCGAGGGCAGCGCGGGGAGCGGCGCGGTGGCGTAGGCGAGCGGCTGCGGCGGTGATGCGGGGCGGCGGCGGTGGCGGCGGCGAGATGCGCGCGGTGGTGGCAGCGGGATGCAGCGCGGCGAGGCGAGGAAAGAGAGGCGGGGCTCGGGGCCGCGCTATATAAGGGGAGGAGAGGAGGTGGCGTGGAGGAGGGGTAAGGCGGCGGCGGCTTCCGTGGAGGCCATGGCGCGGCGGCGTGCTGGCTCGGGAGTCCCTCCCGAGCTCGGGGACGATGAGGAGGTGGGCTGGGCCGCGGCCTAGGAGCTGGGCCGGCCCAGTCGGCGGGAAGGGTTTTTTTTTAAAATGTTTAACAGACAAAAGAAATAATAAAACGATAAGAAATAAAAACAAACTATAGGCATACAATATACCAAAATTTGCAGAAAAAGATTTTCTACAACATGGACATTTTCCTAGCATTTAATAAAATACACAGAAATTCTAATAATTCAAAGAGTGCTACTGGTCTATTAAAATCCAACAAAATCATTTTAAAAATACCAAAATGATTTCAAATTAATTTTTCTCCAATTTTCTAATGTAGGGAATCATGTTACCCTAATTTCCATATATTTTATTTTTGGAGAAAAATAATTTGAATAAAACTCAAATAAACTCCAAATTGAAAATTAATTCAAAAGGACTTTGAATTTGATCCTTGAAACTCCCAACTCATATTTCATAATTTGAAGAAGTCATTTTATCTTCGCTCATGAAAATCATTGAGTTGCATAAAGTTTCAGAATTGGGAAAATATTTTCCCAATTGAAATTCAAATATTTTCAAACACCCCATTTCATTTAAAATAAATGGAAGAAGTCATGTCATCTTCTCTCCAGGGTTTTGTGATGAAAAGTATTTGAATTCACGGAGATCAAAAAGCAAATATGAAAGTTTGGGAAAGTCCTTTTATTCCCTCTCATTTAACTTTCAAAAAGTTTCGAATTTCACTCAATTTCACACAATCAATCAAACAATCAATCAAATCTATCTATTTATTATAACATTCCAAAATTTAGAATTTTGGGATGTTACAACAAACAAGCTGTCACCAAAGTGGGAAGGCCCTTACCGGGTGGTACGAGTCACCAGACCCGGCGCAGTCCGTCTGGACACCGGAGATGGCACTCAGTTACAAAACTCATGGAATATTGAGCATCTCCACAAGTACTACCCGTAAGGAGCGAGGCTGTCGGGCACTGCCCGGCAGCTACCCTTTTGTACAGGCCTTGCCTCAGCTGCATGTAACCCCTTGTACGAAATCGGGGCAATAACCCCGTGCAAGAGAAAATAAAGAAGCGCTGTATGGGGGCCCCAACTAAGATTGCATGCATGCATGAGCACACCAAGATAGCTGCATAAGCATTTCATGAGCATTTGCATATGCATATAGATAGGATCGCATCCTGCATTCATTCTCATCTACATGAAGTTGCAAGTTCTTGCTTTGAACTTGGCTCCAACAAAAGATGAGAATATTGCACGTTAGCGATCCCCGGCAAGCCAAACAGATAGGTTTTACCTCTTGTCCATTAGTGTTCTGTAAAGCTATAACTTTGCATGACAAAACCTCGCCTCTGTTTTGAAACTTAGGTGCTCCCATCCATGACTTGAGCGTTCATTCAGTTAGCACAGTCGAAGTAGCCTTTGGTAAAAAGAGTTGGTGGGGGGCTGGCCCCTCTGTCTGTCCCCCGGCACACGTAGCTCTCCAGCAGACAAAGAGGGTGCCGGCAGGATATCCCGGCGGGGAAAACTCGTTTATTTTCATTAAAGAGGCACTCAACCTCTGCATGGACATACACATGCACAGGTTCCCGGCAAGGTTCATCTTTTTCATTCATATGCTAATACAAGTACAAGCATTACAGAACACAAAGATGGGCTCGAGAGATTACATTATTTGAATTAAAATTTGGCGATTGCCTACAAGTTTAAGATTGAAAAAAGATAAGTGATCTATAATGCCCTTTCTTGTCCCTCTCCTCCTAGGAACGACCGTTGAAGGCGAGGAGGGCAAAAGGAGTGCCACAGCAGGAGTCCAGTCCGCTCCCGTCGGGGTCCAGGAGAGGTATCCCGATAGGAACGGGAGCACGAGGGAACGCCTCGATGGAAAGCACGGCGGAAGGCGGCCCCGTCAACCACCATCACCAGGGCCAGCAGGACTCGGCAGGGCTAACGGAGCAGCAGCCCGAGAGGAAGCCTGCCAGGGTCCAGCTGGAAGACTGCTGGAGGAGCACGGCAGCACCATCCACACCTCTGCACCCAACTCCCCGGCAAATCACATTGCCGGGGAGGAGACGCAGATGCAGATGATGGTGCTGCCGCCTGATCAAGACGGTGCGGGTGACAGTCAGCCGGTGTCAGAGTCGTCGCTCCTTTGACCGTTGTCGTCGTCATCATTGTCACTGTCCTCCTTGTCGCTTTCGTCTGAGGAGGAGGTTTCATCGTTGGTCGAGCTCTCCACGCAGCACCCTAAGCGACCTCTCGAGCGCCCGAAGATCTTAACGGAGAGCAAGCCGCTCTCCCTCAATTTGAACTGGAGAACGTGCCCATGCGAGAAGCCGTGGGCACAGGTGAAGGTCTTCGAGCCACGGCGAAGATACATCACATGAGGGGCAGGGAAATCGACATCAACCCACATGCTCCCATTCCCACAACCCCTCATGTGCAGCCTCAGGGCGTGTGGTTGCTCGAGCTCCATCTCCCGCGCAAAGGGAGTTGGAAGACGAAGGTGACCACACAAGGGCTTATACAGCCTGATGATGAACTCTCGAGGTTGGTCCCCGACGTGGTCTTCTATCGGAGGAAGAGCCGCCAGTGGGGGCGCAGCCAAGGCGCTCCCCCGCCCTCCTCCTCCTCGAGTACCATGACGGGCTTGACCTCGCCCCCTCCTCCCTCCTCTCGTGGCGGGCTCCGCCGCCTCAGGTTCCGGAGGGGGAGGGACGGGCTGCCCAGTGGAAGCCCTCGTCGCCGCCGCCGGAACACTACTACGCCCTCTCCCTCTCACCATGGCTAAGGGAGAAGAACTACAGAGAAGAAGGAGAAGTGTGTGCAGAAGAACACTGCCTTGACCCCCTTCTTATAGGGAAACGGGGCAGGGGGCTGGCTCCTCATGCGGGAAACGACCGCCCCTCTCCTCCAATGCAGCCCCTATGCACCCACTATGACTCTGAGGGCCAAGGCCGACCCTCCGCTCCAACCATCGACGACCGATTTTCAACCATGGCACTCCTCCCCGTGCCCTTCGCGTCCACCACCTACCACGCCCAATGCATGCCAAGCACGTGGCCGGTGCATGTCGGGCAAAGGGCGAGGGGGGGGGGCAAATCCACAAGCCACGATCAAAGTTCCCCCGCGGCGTCACGCAGGACGTGAGGGGAAATAGGAAAGTGTCCCAAAATTAAGGCTAATGAAGCAACAACAAAAACTTCAAGATACCAACCTCTTCAGCATCCCTGCATGTGCACTTATTAGGCCCTACCCCGACGACGCTCAGCAGTGAGATCGGGGCAGGCCCGGGGGCTTCGGTCGGTGCAACAGACTCTGGGTCCGTTTCCCAGACTATACACAGGCACGAGAGCAATATTGAAGCACCAGCCCAAGTCGGAGTACGAGGGACCAAGAGATTCGTAGAACCAACATACAGCTCAGACGGACCAAGATCGAGCCAGAGGAGCAAGATATCGGCAACAGAAGGGCCTCCTTTGCCGGGCAGGCGAGCCCGACAAGGGGCGATGCCACCACCAGAAGCACGCGACCAAGGCACCCCGACAAGGTCTGCTCGGGCTCACGGGGGCAGAACCACCCCACCAACCACTCAAGTGTGACCCACATCGTCAACCAATGCGGTGTCAAGCCGCAAGGTGTTTGAGTGGCAGCCATTCGCCACATGACAGCCATTTCCTACAGAAGAAACCTACAGATGACACCCGTCTTGTGACGTGTCAAGAGAACAGGCGCGGAGCTGGCAAGATAGCCCGGTAAGCCTTGCCAAGCAACCAGTGATGTGACACTAAGTGGTACATTTAATGCATCATGTCAGCCCGCGGAGTTAGGTATGATAGCATTGTTTGCTATCATATCAATGGATAATGACTACTTTTCCATTATGGTGACCCCTTAATCTATAAAAGGAGGCCCATGGCACCCGTAAGAGGAGTGATAACCCACAAGTATAGGGGATCACAACAGTTTTCGAGGGTAGAGTATTCAACCCAAATTTATTGATTCGACACAAGGGGAGCCAAAGAATATTCTCAAGTATTAGCAGCTGAGTTGTCAATTCAACCACACCTGGAAACTTAATATCTGCAGCAAGTATTTAGTAGCAAAGTAATATGATAGTAGTGGTAACGGTAGCAAAAGTAATATTTTTGGTGTTTTGTAGTGATTGTAACAATAGCAACGGAAAAGTAAATAAGCGAAGAACAATATATGGAAGCTCGTAGGCATTGGATCGGTGATGGAGAATTATGCCGGATGCGATCGATCATGTAACAGTCATAACCTAGGGTGACACAGAACTAGCTCCAGTTCATCAATGTAATGTAGGCATGTATTCCGAATATAGTCATACGTGCTTATGGAAAAGAACTTGCATGACATCTTTTGTCCTACCCTCCCGTGGCAGCGGGGTCCTATTGGAAACTAAGGGATATTAAGGCCTCCTTTTAATAGAGTACCGGACCAAAGCATTAACACATAGTGAATACATGAACTCCTCAAACTACGGTCATCACCGGAGTGGTCCCGATTATTGTCACTTCGGGGTTGCCGGATCATAACACATAGTAGGTGACTATAGACTTGCAAGATAGGATCAAGAACTCTCATATATTGATGAAAACATAATAGGTTCAGATCTGAAATCATGGCACTCGGGCCCTAGTGACAAGCATTAAGCATAGCAAAGTCATAGCAACATCAATCTCAGAACATAATGGATACTAGGGATCAAACCCTAACAAAACTAACTTCGATTACATGATAAATCTCATCCAACCCATCACCGTCCAGCAAGCCTATGATGGAATTACTCACGCACGGCGGTGAGCATCATGAAATTGGTGATGGAGGAAGGTTGATGATGACGATGGCGACGGATTCCCCTCTCCGGAGCCCCGAACGGACTCCAGATCAGCCCTCCCGAGAGAGTTTAGGGCTTGGCGGCGGCTCCGTATCGTAAAACGCGATGAATCCTTCTCTCTGATTTTTTTCTCCCCGAACACGAATATATGGAGTTGGAGTTGAGGTCGGTGGAGCTCAGGGGGCCCACGAGGCAGGGGGCGCGCCCAGGGGGGTAGGGCGCGCCCCCCACCCTCGTGGACAGGGTGTGGGCCCCCTGGCGTGGATCTTTCTTCCAGTATTTTTTATATATTCCAAAATAATCTCCGTTGATTTTCAGGTCATTCCGAGAACTTTTATTTCTGCACAAAAATAACACCATGGCAATTCTGCTGAAAACAACGTCAGTCCGGTTAGTTCCATTCAAATCATGCAAGTTAGAGTCCAAAACAAGGGCAAAAGTGTTTGGAAAAGTAGATACGACGGAGACGTATCAACTCCCCCAAGCTTAAACCTTTGCTTGTCCTCAAGCAATTCAGTTGATAAACTGAAAGTGATAAAGAAAAACTTTTACAAACTCTGTTTGCTCTTGTTGTTGTAAATATGTAAAGCCAGCATTCAAGTTTTCAGCAAAGATTATGAACTAACCATATTCACAATAACATTTAGGTCTCATGTTTACTCATATCAATGGCATAATCAACTAGCGAGCAATAATAATAAATCTCGGATGACAACACTTTCTCAAAACAATCATGTATGATATAACAAGATGGTATCTCGCTAGCCCTTTCTGAGACGCAAAACATAAATGCAGAGCACCTTTAAAGATCAAGGACTGACTAGACATTGTAATTCATGGTAAAAGAGATCCAGTCAAGTCATACTCAATGTAAACTAACAGTAATGAATGCAAATGACAGCGGTGCTCTCCAACTGGTGCTTTTTAATAAGAGGATGATGACTCAACATAAAAGTAAATAGATAGGCCCTTCGCAGAGGGAAGCAGGGATTTGTAGAGGTGCCAGAGCTCGGTTTTGAAATAGATGTGAATAATATTTTGAGCGGTATACTTTCATTGTCAACATAACAACCAAGAGATCTCGATATCTTCCATGCTACACACATTATAGGCGGTTCCCAAACAGAATGGTAAAGTTTATACTCCCCCTCCACCAACAAGCATCAATCCATGGCTTGCTCGAAACAACGAGTGCCTCCAACTAACAACAGTCCCGGGGGAGTTTTGTTTGCAATTATTTTGATTTGATTTGCATAAAGCATGGGACTGGGCATCCCGGTGACCAGCCATTTTCTCGTGAGTGAGGAGCGGAGTCCACTCCTCTTGAGAATAACCCGCCTAACATGGAAGATACAGACAACCCTAGTTGATACATGAGCTATTCGAGCATACAAAACAGAATGTTTATTTGAAGGTTTAGAGTTTGGCACATACAAATTTACTTGGAATGGCAGGTAGATACCGTATATAGGTAGGTATGGTGGACTCATATGGAATAACTTTGGGGTTTATGGGATTGGATGCACAAGCAGTATTCCCGCTTAGTACAGGTGAAGGCTAGAAAAGACTGGGAAGCGACCAGCTAGAGAGCGACAACAGTCATGAACATGCATTAAAATTAATCAACACCGAATGCAAGCATGAGTAGGATATAATGCACCATGAACATAAATATCATAGAGGCTATGTTGATTTTGTTTCAACTACATGCGTGAACATGTGCCAAGTCAAGCCACTCGAATCGTTCAAAAGAGGATACCACCCTATCATACCACATCACAACCATTTTAATAGCATGTTGGCACGCAAGGTAAACCATTATAAGCTCCTAGCTAATTAAGCATGGCATAAGCAACTATAATCTCTAATTGTCATTGCAAACATGTTTATTCATAATAGGCTGAATCAGGAACGATGAACTAATCATATTTACAAAAACAAGAGAGGTCGAGTTCATACCAGCTTTTCTCATCTCAATAAGTTCATCATATAATCATCATTATTGCCTTTCACTTGCACGACCGAATAGTGTGGATAATAATAATAGTGCACGTGCATTGGACTAAGCTGGAATCTGCAAGCATTCAATTCAAGAGAGAAGACAAGGTAATATGGGCTCTTTGTTAGATCAACAATAATGCATATGAGAGCCACTCAACATTTTCATTATGGTCTTCTCCTCTCGACCCCCAAAGAACAAGAAAAGAAATAAAACTATTTACACGGGAAAGCTCCCAACAAGCAAAAGAAGAACGAGAAATTTTTTTGGGTTTTCTTTTAATTATTACTACTACAGCATGAAAAGTAAACTAACTAAAAGCTACAACTATTTTTTTGTTTTTTTTTCTTAAGGTTTATCAAACACACAAGAAGAAAGCATAAAAAGGAAAATAAACTAGCATGGATATTACAGTGAAAAAGTATGAGCACCGACAACTAGCATGAGTGTGTGAACATGAATGTAATGTCGGTGAGAAATACGTACTCCCCCAAGCTTAGGCTTTTGGCCTAAGTTGGTCTATGGCCACGGCTGGCCTGGCGGATATCCAAAGTTGTAGCTGGGGTCGTACTGAGATGCAGCGGCAATTGCCTGATGAGCTGCAGCTTGGAGGCGAGCTGTCTCCGCCCTCCTCTCGTACTCGGTCGCCTCCTCCCTGGTTATAACATATCTCCCTTTTGCCTGAAAGTCAAAGAAAGTAGGAGCAGGGAGAGCGATGTGATAGGTGCGTCGTCTGTCAAAGATTAGTCGGTACTGGAGAAACTGATCGTTCCTCTCAACAAACTGATGACGAACCATAGCCTCATAATCTAAATAAACAGGAGGCAACTCAATATCATACCCACGTATGGGTATATCAAGAAAATTAGCTAGACGGGTTGCATAAATTCCACCAAAGAAATCTCCATTAAATCTATTATTATGCAACCTACGTGCAACAATGGCTCCCAAATTATAATGTTTATCTCCTAATACAGCACTCCTGAGAACACTGAGGTCAGGGACACACATGTGACATGCTTCATCCTTACCATTTATGCACCTACCTATGAAGAGAGCAAAATAATGTATAGCAGGAAAATGAATGCTCCCTATGGTAGCTTGTGTTATATCTCTAGATTCCCCCACAGTTATACTAGCAAGAAAATCTCTAAACTCAGATTTGCGAGGCTCACTAGTGCTGCCCCATTGTGGAAGTTTGCAAGCAGTATTAAAATCCTCTAAGTCCATAGTATAGAATTTTCATAAAGATCAAATAGGACAGTTTGAGAATTGCGTGATGATGAAAATTCAAACCTCCTCACAAAGGAATCAGTGAGATAGTGGTATTGGCGGCACTTATCTGCCTCGAAGCTCTCAAGATCGGCATTACGCACATACGCGTTAAATTCTTCCTTGATTCCTGCTCGATCCATAAAGTCCTCTGACGGCCATTCACAAGCCCGCACCTGAGCTTCCCTCGGTGGTTCATCATCGGCATCGCGTATTGCGAGCCTGGGTCCTTGCTTCCTTGAAGGACCACCTTGGTACATTTTCCTAAACATATTTCTTCCTCTGAAAAATTTCTGAAATTTTTAGTAACTTCAAAATAAAAGTGAACCAAACTCAACAAAATTGATAGCAACTACTCCCACAAGTGCCTAGAGGATATATCATGCATTAAAACTACTTTTGACCATATAAATTTGACATGCAAGCTCAAGAACAGGGTCACCTAAGCAGCAAAAATTTGCAATGAATAAAGCACTAGAACAAAAACTAATTGGACCATTGGAGGAGTCACATACCAAGAAACAATCCCCAAAGCAGTTTTTGTGAATGGAGCTTTGAGCAAGGAGATCGAAAATGGCAGCAAAATGAGCTTGGACTCGGGTTTGAGCTGGTTAGTGATTTTTTGGGAGGAAGGAGTGTGTGGTAGCTGGAATAAGTGGAGGGGAGCCACCATGGGCCCACGAGGCAGGGGGGCACCCAGGGGGTAGGGCGCGCCCTCCACCCTCGTGGCCAGGTGCTTGCTCCCCCTGCTATGTTCTCAGTGCCAGATATTCTCAAATATTCCAGAAAAAATCATATTTAAATTTCAGGGCATTTGGAGAACTTTTATTTTCGGGGTATTTTTTATTGCATGGATAATTCAGAAAACAGACAGAAATTACTATTTTTGCTTTATTTAATATAAATAACAGAAAGTAAAAAGAGGGTACAGAGAGTTGTGTTTTCTAAATTCATCCATCTCATGCTCATCAAAAGGAATCCACTAACAAGGTTGATCAGGTCTTGTTAACAAACTCATTCCGAATAACATGGAACCGGAGAATTTTCGAATAACACTAGGTTACCTCAACGGGGATATGCACATCCCCAACAATAAGAATATCATATTTCTTCTTGACAGTAGGAAGAGGAAATTCAAAACCTCCAATAGTAATTGTTGAAATTTTTCCAATAGAATTGATACTGTGGACTTGAGGTTGTTTCCTCGGAAAGTGTGCCGTATGCTCATTACCATTAACATGAAAAGTGACACTGGCTTTGGTGCAATCAATAACAGCTCCTGCAGTATTCAAAAAGGGTCTTCCAAGAATAATAGACATACTATCGTCCTCGGGAATATCAAGAATAACAAAGTCGTTAAAATAGTAACGTTTGCAAACCACAACAGGCACATCCTCACAAATACCGACAGGTATGAGCAGTTGATTTATCAGCCATTTGCAAAGATATTTCAGGTCTAGGTGTCAACTTATTTTCAAATCAAGTCTGATATATAAAGAGAGAGGCATAACACTAACACCGGCTCCAAGATCACATAAAGCAGTTTTAACATAGTTTCTTTTAATGGAGCATGGTATAGTGGGTACTCCGGGATCTCCAAGTTTCTTTAGGTATTCCACCCTTAAAAGTATAATTAGCAAGCATGGTGGAAATTTCAGCTTCCGGTATCTTTCTTTTATTTGTAACAATTTCTTTCATATACTTAGCATAAGGATTCATTTTGAGCATATCAGTTAATCGCATACGCAAAAAGAATAGGTCTAATCATTTTAGCAAAGCGCTCAAAATCCTTCATCATCCTTTTTCTTGGATGGTTTGGGAGGCAAAGGCATGGGTTTCTGAACCCATGGTTCTCTTTCTTTACCATGTTTCCTAGCAACAAAATCTTTCTTATCATTACGTTGATTCTTTGATTGTGGGTTATCAAGATCAACAACAGGTTCAATCTCTACATCATTGCTTTACTAGGTTGAGCATCAACATGAACATCATCATTAACATTATCACTAGGTTCATGTTCATTACCAGATTGGTTTCAGCATCAGAAATAGAGATATCATTGGGATTCTCAGGTGTGTTAATAACAGGTTCACTAGAAGCATGCAAAGTCCTATCATTTTTCTTTTTCTTCCTCTTAGAAGGACTAGGTGCATCAATATATTTCTCTGAGAATCTTGCTCAATTCTCTTAGGATGGCCCTCAGGATACAAAGGTTCCTGAGTCATTTTACCACCTCTAGTCATAACTCTAACACATTATCATTTTTCTTACTATTTAATTCATTGAGCAAATCATTCTGAGCTTTAAGTACTTGTTCTACTTGAGTGGTAACCATAGAAGCATGTTTACTAATAAGTTTTAGTTCACCTTTAACATTAGCCATATAATCACTCAAGTGTTCAATCATATAAGCATTATGTTTCAATTGTCTACCAACATAAGCATTAAAATCTTCTTGCTTAACCATAAAGTTATCAAACTCATCTAAGCATTGGCTAGCAAACTTAGTAGGAGGGATTTCAGCTTTATCATATCTATAGAGAGAATTTACCTTTACTACCTTGTGTCGGGTTATCAAGACCATGTATTTCTTCAATAGGTGATGGATTAAAACCATGTATTTCTTCAACAGGCGGTAAATTAAGACCATGTATTTCTTCAATAGGAGGTAAATTCTTAACATCTTCAGCTTTTATACCTTTTTCTTCATAGATTTCTTTGCCTCTTGCATATCTTCAGGACTGAGAAATAGAACACCTTTTCTTTGGAGTTGGCTTAGGAGTTGGTTCAGGAAGCTGTCCAATTATTTTCATTAGTCAACATATTATTCAATAGAATTTCAGCTTCATCAACAGTTCTTTCCCTGAAAACACAACCAGCACAACTATCCAGGTAATCTCTGAAGCATCGGTTAGTCCATTATAAAAGATATCAAGTATTTCATTTTTCTTAAGAGGATGATCAGGCAAAGCATTAAGTAATTGGAGAAGCCTCCCCCAAGCTTGTGGGAGACTCTCTTCTCAATTTGCACAAAAAATTATATCCTGGGGACTACGCACACAACCAGGATCAAGAGAATTAAACCATATCTTAGCATCACCCTTTAATGAGAACGGAAATATTTAAGGATATAAAATAGTGAGTTTTCTCATCATTAGTGAACAGGTGGCTATATCATTTAATTTAGTAAGATGTGCCACAACAGTTTCAGATTCATAGCCATAGAAAGGATCAGATTCAACCAAAGTAATTATATCAGGGTCGACAGAGAATTCATAATCCTTATCAGTAACAAAGATAGGTGAAGTAGCATAAGCAGGATCATATTTCATTTCTAGCATTCAGCGTTTTTTGTTTCAGCTTAGCTAATAATTTCTTAAGATCACTCCTATCATTACAAGCAAGAAAATCTCTAGCAGTTTCTTCATCCATAACATAGCCCTCAGGCACAACAGGTAATTCATATCTAGGGAGAATCTTCATCATCACTTTCATCAATATTATCAGTTTCAATATTTCATTCTCTCTAGCCCTAGCAAGTTGTTCATCAAGAATTCACCAAGGGGCACAAGTAGTATAGCATAAGAAGTAGTTTCCTCATAAGTATCATGCATAGAAGAAGGTGGCATCATCAATAACATGCGACATATCATAATTAATCAGAAGCATTTAGGTGTCGCAAGCTTACTCAAAACAGAAGGTGAATCAAGTGCAGAGCTAGATGGCAGTTCCTTACCTCCCCTCGTAGTTGAGGGATAAATCTTAGTTCTTGGAGTCTTTTCAAGTTCTTCATAGTGATAGCAATATAAATCCCAAGTGACTCAAAGAATAGAGCTATGGTCCCCGGCAACGGCGCTAGAAAATAGTCTTGATACCCACAAGTTATAGGGGGTCGCAACAGTTTCGAGGGTAGAGTATTCAAACCCAAATTTATTGATTCGACACAAGGGGAGCCAAAGAATATTCTCAAGTATTAGCAGCTGAGTTGTCAATTCAACCATACCTGGAAACTTAATATCTGCAGCAAGGTATTTAGTAGCAAAGTAATATGATAGTAGTGGTAACGATAGCAAAAGTAATACTTTTGGGTTTTGTAGTGATTGTGACAATAGCAATGGAAAAGTAAATAAGCGAAGAACAATATAGAAAAAGCTCGTAGGCAATGGATCAGTGATGGAGAATTATGCCGGATGCGATCGATCATGTAATAGTCATAACCTAGGGTGACACAGAACTAGCTCCAGTTCATCAATGTAATGTAGGCATGTATTCCGAATATAGTCATACGTGCTTATGGAAAAGAACTTGCATGACATCTTTTGTCCTACCCTCCCGTGGCAGCGGGGTCCTATTGGAAACTAAGGGATATTAAGGCCTCCTTTTAATAGAGTACCGGACCAAAGCATTAACACATAGTGAATACATGAACTCCTCAAACTACGGTCATCACCGGGAGTGGTCCCGATATTGTCACTCGGGGTTGCCGGATCATAACACATAGTAGGTGTGATGCCCCCGATTTGACCGTACACTAATCATACACGCAAATGTGTACGATCAAGATCAAGGACTCACGGAAGATATCACAACACAACTCTACAAATAAAATAAGTCATACAAGCATCATATTACAAGCCAGGGGCCTCGAGGGCTCGAATACAAGAGCTCGATCATAGACGAGTCAGCGGAAGCAACAATATCTGAGTACAGACATAAGTTAAACAAGTTTGCCTTAAGAAGGCTAGCACAAACTGGGATACAGATCGAAAGAGGCGCCCTCCTGCCTGGGATCCTCCTAAACTACTCCTGGTCGTCGTCAGCGGCCTGCACGTAGTAGTAGGCACCTCCAGTGTAGTAGGAGTTCGTTCGACGGTGGCGTCTGGCTCCTGGACTCCAACGTCTGGTCGCAGCAATCGGGTATAGAAAGGGGAAAAGGGGAGCAAAGCAACCGTGAGTACTCATCCAAAGTACTCGCAAGCAAGGAGCTACACTACATATGTATGCATTGGTATCAAATGAAAAGGGGTAACATATGTGGACTGAACTGCAGAATGTCGGAATAAGAGGGGGATAGCTAGTCCTATCGAAGACTACGCTTCTGGTAACCTCCATCTTGCAGCAGAAGGAAGAGAGTAGATGGTAAGTTCACCAAGTAACATCGCATAGCATAATCCTAACCGATGATCCTCCCCTCGTCGCCCTGTGAGAGAGCGATCACCGGTTGTATCTGGCACTTGGAAGGGTGTGTTTTATTAAGTATCCGGTTCTAGTTGTCATAAGGTCAAGGTACAACTCCAAGTCGTCCTGTTACCGAAGATCACGGCTATTCGAATAGATTAACTTCCCTGCAGGGGTGCACCACATTTCCCAACACGCTCGATCCCCTTTGTCCGGACACACTTTCTGGGTCATGCCCGGCCTCGGAAGATCAACACGTCGCAGCCCTACCTAGGCACAACAGAGAGGTCAGCACGCCGGTCTAAATCCTATGGCGCAGGGGTCTGGGCCCATCGCCCATTGCACACCTGCACGTTGCGTACGCGGCCGGTGAGCAGACCTAGCCTCCCTTATACAAGAGCAGGCGTTCCAGTCCAACCCGGCGCGCGCCGCTCAGTCGCTGACGTCACGAAGGCTTCGGCTGATACCACGACGTCGAGTGCCCATAACTGTCCCCGCGTAGTTGGTTAGTGCGTATAGGCCAGTAGCCAGACTCAGATCAAATACCCAGATCTCGTTAAGCGTGTTATTTTGAAGTAACCGCGAACGCCGACCAGGGCCAGGCCCACCTCTCTCCTAGGTGGTCTCCGCCTGCCCTGTCGCTCCGCCTCAAAGTAACAGTCGGGGGCCGTCGGGAACCTAGGCCCACCACTACCTGGGTGGAACCACCTGCCCCTTCAGCCCCCAACATCGGAATCACTTGCGGGTACTGAGCCGACCCGACTTTAGTCACAACATGTATAGTATGTATGTATAGTATATACCCGTGATCAACACCCGACGTGATCACGGCCCGATAGTATAGCATGGCAGACTGACAAGAATGTAGGGCCACTGATGATAATCTAGCATCCTATACTAAGCATTTAGGATTGCAGGTAAGGTATCAACAGTTGTAGCAAGAATGACAGGCTATGTGTCATAGCCCTAGAATTTGATTGCAAATAGTTGCACAAGCATCCATGCATCATGTCTAACTTTAATTGAAATGTGAAATGGGGATGTTCAAACCCTAGCACCAAATGAAATGCAACTAGGATCAAAATTAAAAATATTTTCAATGAACCCAAAATGCCCTTTGAAAATGTTTATGGTTTCTGATAAAGGCGAAAACCTCTGCCAAAAATGATGAACATATTTCTAGGTCATTCCTGGATTTTTGAGTTAACTCTTAATGTATTTGAATTGGAGCTATTAATTCCTATAAAATATTTGGTAGCTCCAAATATTCTGAAACTTGGTGAGGGCCTCTGGTTTAAATCAAATGGTGCCCATAAAAGTTTGCAGAATTTTATAAAGTGATTTGGTATTTAAACTAAGTCAAAACATACTGCAAAAAATAGAAAACAGAAAGATTTATAAAAGAGAAAGACAGAGAGAGAGATAGTAACTGGCCTTACCTAGAGCCCAAGTGGCTGGCCCAGCCCACCTTCCCGGCTCCCTGTCGTCTTCCTCCCCGAGCCAAAAGGCAGCGCGCGTGGTCGACGCACGCCGGCACGCGCCCGGCCACCTCCTGCTTCCCGTCACTGCCCCGACGTGTCTGGACGACGCCACGCACCCCCGACCTCTCTCTCCCTCACCCGTGGCCTCTCCCCTCCCCTGTACCTCTTCCTCTCACCCACCCAAACGGGTCCGTCGCCGCCGCACGCCATAACCACGGACACCGTCCGCCCCTCGCCTCTCCGACGCGCGAAGGAGATCCTCCGTCGACCTCTACGTCGTCTCCGCCGATCCATGCAACCGGAAGGCCCTCGGAGCGTCGTCCTCAACCTCTTCTTCCTCCCTCGGATGCCCGAGATCGCCACTAACGCCCCGCCTGCTCCAGCCCTTCCCCGAGCCCGCTTCGACGCCCCCTGCACTCGCCGTGAGCTAATACGTCGAACCCCTCTCTCCCCGTGCTCTATTTCCCACTCTAGCCGCCGTTCCCATCGAGCCCGAGAGCTTGGCTCCGCCGGCGATGTCACCGACGCGGCCAGGGCTTGTTCCAGTCGCATCTGGGTGCATAGTCGAACTCCAGGAGTTCCTAGGAGCCCGTAGAGCACCTCATCCAACGTCCCCGTGGCTTGCAGCCTCGCCTGCCTCATCCCCGTGCTCCGGTCGTCGTGGATGAGCTCGCCGCCGGTGAACTAGGCCACCCCATGCCCAGCCGCGTGCCTCCTTAGATGCGGGCGAGCAAGTGCTCCTTTCTGATGCCCTCATCGCAGCAAGCGGCAGCCCCAAGTGCAACTCCGGCGAGCCACCGCCACTCTAGTTCGTCGCCGTCGTCTAACCGCCGGTGCATATGACGTGGCGCCACCATTAGCTGCTAATGACCCAACTAATCACCCCTGGGTCACTGACTAGTGGGCCCTAGGCCATTATTAATTTTGGTTAAGGTTAGTTCTAACCTTAATTAACCCCTGAGTCACTGACTGATGGGTTCCACGTGTCAGGTTTGACCTGGACCGCCTCTGTTGACTTGCTGATGTCAAACCGACGTCATGCTTACATAGTAAATGTTTTCTAGGATTTTAAATAAATGAGAAATGATTTATTTATTTCAGAAAATATCCAAAACTTCTAAAATCATAGAAATTCAACCGTAACTCCAAATGAAATAATTTATATGAAAAATGATCAGAAAAATCCAATCTATCCATCTGTAGGTTTCATGCATGTTAGAGCAACCTAACCTTGCTGTTTAGATGAAACATGATAATGCACTTATATGAGTTCATAGTTTAGGCTTGTATTTGAATCTTTGATTCAAATAGCTCAAACCACCCTGGTTTTAGTTGCATTAGCTCAAAACACATCATATTGACATGTCATGATCATGCATCATATTGTGCATTGCATTGATTGTGTTCTTTCTGTGTTTGCCGGTGATTGTTCCCCCTCGTAGACGTATGTTCCGACGATGAATTCGATGACACCGATGAAGAGCTATACTATCTTCAGAAGTGCCAGGCAAGCAAAAACCCCTTGTTCATTCCGATACAATCCCACTCTCTCGCTCCTGCTCTCTTTTACTGCATTAGGACAACAACGATTCAACTGTTACATGTTGCTGCGGTAGTTGAACCCCTTTCCTCTGCATGACCTGTCATTGCCACAGTAAATAGATGAAACCCACTAGCATGAGTAGGAGTTGTTTGAGCCCTGATGTGCCTACTCATTCATGCTTGTTTGTCATGCCTGCTATTGCTTAGAGTTGTGTCAGGTCTGATTCATCGGGGATGAATTGGAAAGTTGTGAACATGTCCTACTGTGTGTGAGCTAAGTGTGTTGAACACGATTTGGTAAAGGTATCGATGAGAGGCCATGTAGGAGTACATGGTGGGTTGTTTCATTGGAACCGTCCTTAAGCACCGAGATCTTGTATGTGTGATTTAAGAATCAGTTACTACCATGCATTGGGATCCTTAATTGACCCTCTCGGCTTCTTAACCACCCTAGTCCTCTGTCCAGGAGTTGCAACTAGTTTCTGGTGTTTGTAGGATATGTGTTGGCGGCCGTGCGTAGAGCTGACCCTAGGGGAGGGCTATGATGCGGTAGATACACCGTGGCGTGGTGTACCGAGTCTCCTGTTTGGTGTCTCAGGAACCCTGTACAGATCGTTCGGGGCCGTATGTGGAAACCTCGGCCAGACTCCCTGTGGATGGAACCTGGATAGGAGATAAACCTGGACTAGAGACTTGAGTGTTTAGGTAGGCCGTGGCCGACACCCTCGTTGGGCTTCCGCTTGAAGGTTGCCGAGTACATGTCGTGTAAATGACGGTAAGTGGTGAGAGCGTGTATGAAGAAGTACACCCCTGCAGGGTTATAATCATCTATTCGAATAGCCGCGTCCGCGGTAAAGGACTACTTGGTTGCCTATACAGTTCATAGACAAGTGAAAGTGGATACTCTAAAATGCGCAAGATAAGCGTGAGTGCTATGGACGGCGTTCTCGTAGGGAGACGGGAGCAGATCCATAGTGGTGTACTGATATGGTGAATATGTGGACGCGGTGCGCCACCTCAAAGACTTACTTGCAGTCGTAGTTTAAGATAGCCATCGAGTCAAAGCTGGCTTGCTGCAGTTAAACTCCACCACCCCCTTTGTTGATACCGATGCATATGTAGTTAGTTCTGATGTAAGTCTTGCTGGGTACTTTTGTACTCACGTTTGCCTATTTTATGTTTTGCAGAGAGACGTCAGTCTCGCTGGTAGTTCCGTGTGGACTTCGACGTTTAGCTTGATACCTCAGCTACGATCTTGTGCCCTCGGCAGGATCTGGTAGATAGTTAGGCTTCTCAGCCTTTTTCATTTGTAGATGTCTGTACTCAGACATGTTAAGCTTCCGCATGTGCTTTGACTTGTATGCTCTGAATGTTGGGTCATGAGACCCATGTTCGTAATATCTCACTCCTCGGAGCCTAATGAATAAATACTTTGAGTCGTAGAGTTCTGTTGTGATGCCATGTTGTATTTGCACATATCGACCATATTGTGTGTATGTTATTGAAATGCTTGGTATGTGTGGGATCCGACAATCTAGTTGTTTATCCTTGGTAGCCTCACTTATGGGGAAATGTAGTCTGGTGTTTCCACTGAGCCTTGGTAGTCTGCTACAGCCCGGCTTACCGGAGTCCTGCTAGCCCAGTACTACTGCTCTGGAACACTTAGACTGGCCGGCATGTGATTCACTTTGTTCCTGCGTCTGTCCCTTCGGGGAAATGTCACGTGGTGACTTCCGCAATCCTGCTAGCCTGCTACAGCCCAGGTTCCCAGAGTCCTGTTAGCCTAGTGCTACAGCCCGGATTCGCACGCTGCTGACCGATATGCTCGATGTTGATTCATGTATGCATGTCCCCGTAAGTTAGTGCCACTTTGGGTTCACGACTAGTCATGTCGGCCCGAGTTCTCTGTCATATGGATGCTAGCGACACTATCATATACGTGAGCCAAAAGGTGTAAACGGTCCCGGGCCATGGTAAGGCGACACACGTGGGAATACCGCGCGTGAGGTCGCAAAGTGATATGAGGTGTTACCGGCTAGATCGATGTGATTTGGAATCGGGGTCCTGACAGCTTTGGTATGAGAGCCTGACTGCCTGTAGGATTACCAAGCCAAACCGGTCGAAGTTGTGTCTAGAAATGCTTTAGTTATGTAAGGGAATTGATTGTGGAAGGGAACGTAAGGCTCTTTTTACTCCTTTACCTTATGCCCTTCTGATCTGAGTCATCCTCTTCTCTACGGGGATTAAGAACTAGGCCTTCTCATCTATCTATCAGGATGACGAGTTATTATGATAGAGACTTATAGGATTGATGGATTCAAGCCTCAGTTCAGTCTCTACCACTTCCGTGTGTTCATAGCTGACCTGAGAACCTTGATATGATGTTGTTGAGTGGTTATGCCACCATTTTGCAGGATGTCTCAATTCTTTTTGAGCATTTACAGCCGTTATGCTATCTGAGTCATCCCAGGTTACTAAATAGTCTGATGCATTTGCAAATCCTTTCTTTCCGTTCCCGATGTCCTTTTTGGTCAGAATAAGCACACTATCCGGTACGTTGAGGTACTTTATTGCCTCGGTATATATGTTGGGGCTATTTTTATGACCCTAGGTGTTTTAGGGAGTCACCTAGTAAACTAACCATGTTTTGTGTTCCCGGTGTGATGATTCTGGCTGTCATTCTCGAAAGCATCCCGTGATGCCACTTAGTTAGTAGGCATTCTATTCCTGGGTTTTGAACCGGAGATTCACCCTACTTATTTCATGTTGATAGTGTTTGCTCGTTCCTTTAGGTTATTAGTAACCTTGTGATAGTCCTCGAGGTCTGTGGTATTTCCTTCTTCCAAATACCATGAGCTGCTTATGGCAGAAGTTCTTTGAACCAAAAGATCACAACAAGAGTTCTCTTGAGGAGTTCTCCATTCTGCATTGTGAATCTGCCAGTCCTACCTTTCTGCATGGATTATCTGGAATAAATATGTTGAGCTTTGTTCAACATACTAATCTATGCATCCACAACTCAGAAAGTGCTATGTTCCATTGAGTTGTCCCTCTTCGGTTGTATTCCGACCCTCATGTATCAGTTGATAGTCAAGAGTATGTCGTGCATTTGTGCTCATCGATGCTTATTATTCTTGTGGTCCGTCAAGCCATTCTATTCCAAAATGACTAGGAGAAACAAACTCCAGTACCTCATGCATTTCTAGGATTGGGTCAAAGCAGTTGTATTCCGCGGATCAAATGCAATCAAGCTTTTGGTCTGTTCTACCCTAAAGTATTACCCAGTTTATGTCAGGAATGTCATTAGAATTGCACCTTCTCTTATGAATTCTTGACGTAGTGATACTTCTCGCCATCAATATTCATTTCCTCGGTGTCGTGTTGTCGCAACCGGAATGCCGACAAGCGAATCATGGTGTGTGAAATCAATACTCCTAGCAACTTTGTTGCTTGGTAGTTAATGGACAATATTCTCATTCTTAGCATGTTGGTTATTGAGCCATCATCCTAAGAATGATTGTGCTACCTAATCCATATTTCCTGGTGCACCCTCCGATCAATGAGTTAGGAGTGTGTCAATCTCTCGCTCTTTTGATCATATAATCTTGTTTCGAAAGCAAGATTGCTCCCGAGCTTAACAGCATATCGGTGGTTCGTGATTTTCTGAATATCTTCTCAAAAGTATTACCAGGTTGTTCCCTGACTGCTATGTTGAGTTTGTGATCATGTTGGTTTTTCGCTAAACCAGCCATCCTCCAAGAATCTATGTTGGATATCCCTGAGCTAGTTGGTTAAGCTAAACAACAACTTGGAGAGTTGGAAGATAGAGCTTTGCCTTACTTAGTTCATTCTAAAAGGATATCTTTGTGTGTGTGTGTGTTGAAGAAAGATGATATCTTCATCGATTGATCCACGTGATCAATTGTCGACGCTATTGTCTTACAATCCTCTGATTTGAGTGTGGGCTATCGTCAAATCAACTCAGAACCAACGATATTCATAATGTTGTCTTACTCGTGGTTGTTCCTCAAGCATACACCATTACATCCTTTGGTCTGACCAATACTATCACACTTTTCACATAATGGTGGAATTCCAGTGATATGGAAAATTCGGATGAATTGCTATTGATCCCATCAGCAGCATTTTGTCTCCCCCATGATTCATGTAGAACATCAACCTAGTGTTGAAAACATTGTAAGCAATGTCTTCGTGTTCCATTCATGAAGCTTATTCTTGGATGGAAGAAGTGACTTCCTCGAATTCATGTGCATTTGGTGCAAGTTGCCACCGTGAGTTCGAGAAAGATTATTTTTGTTTCCTCTAGTACTATCCCAAGTCAGTTATGCATGTGCGAATGTATACTATGGTTTGGTAGATTAATTACCTCCACTCCATATGTATTCCCTAGCACACCAAGCCATTGATTGACTTGTTCAAGGAAAAGAAGTCTATGCTTGGGATCTAATCCATGGACTTGCGTAAAGACTTCGAAATCCTTGACGATGGTTCCCGACTAGAACTCAATAGCGTTTTATTATAAGACTACTATGTGGTCATTCTTGTCTTGGACAACATGCTCACATGTATGTAGCAGAACCAGCTCATGTTTTGGAGCTTGCTATCATAGTTCATATCCCGAGAATCTCGCAACGTCATCTTGTGGGTTTGTGTTGCAAATTTTCTTTTCCAGACATGTTGTCTGAATTATCCTGTTACCAACCAGATTTGAATCTCAGGAAGATATGATGGTTGGAACTTCTTCCGAGAACTATGATATAGGTTCCAGTGAAGTGGACGCACCTAGCTGGAAGCACTATTGTTGTAGTATCTTGGTTAAGCCGTTTGGTCACCTCCCATGAGGATTTCGCATGACTTACTCTTGAAGTTGTTCCTTAGGGGTCCTTGTGCTCTCAGTTTCTTCGATGATTCTATAACCATTGGAACGTTGGAAACACTCTCGACTGTTTAGTTTTTCCCCAGTTTCCAGAATCATTCCCAGCATTTGCATTTTGTTCCCAGCTTGCACCGCCTTGTGCCAATTTCCCATGGGCTGCCCTTCTCAGCAGTTGCTGTCTAGGATCATCTCCAAAAGTGGTCCTACCATGGGTCCCAACCATTTCCGATGATAAGCAAAAATCATCCATTGTGTTGTCTTCAATAAGGTAGTCCACATCATCCATTCTAGTCCAAGTATGTCATTCTTTTGAACTCCTTCAAATGATCGATTGTGATTGCCTTAGGTTGGTATAAATAGCCTCAATGATCTTTGTATCAAAAGTAATTCTTTTTTCCACTTAAGAGAATAATTCTACGAGTCACCTTCCCTAAGGTGCACCATTATGGAATCATGGCAATTATCTCCTTGCTACTTTGAAACCATGCACCAACCTACTCTAACGTGAAGATGTTACCTACCAAATTGAACCTTTGTCATCTGCTACCTTTCTTCATTCCAAATGTTTGTCTTGTGTCTCAGCTCAAGAGATGTTTCTGTGTCTCATTCCGTGAATTGATCTTGAGTGCTCGATCTTCGAGAAGATCGTTTTCTGTAGAGTTTCTTTCTATCGTCATCATAGCTGGATGAAGATCTCGAAAGCAAAGACATCAAGATCAACATGGAACGAATCAACATCCTCGAGAAGGGCAATTGGATCATGAAGATCGTGTCGTCTTTGTGTCCCCTCTGTCTTCTTACCTCACGTCTTGAATCTCGGGACGAGATTCTTGTTTAGTGGGGGTGAGTTGTCATAGCCCTAGAATTTGATTGCAAATAGTTGCACAAGGATCCATGCATCATGTCTAACTTTAATTGAAATTTGAAATGGGGATGTTCAAACCCTAGCACCAAATGAAATGCAACTAGGATCAAAATTAAAAATATTTTCAATGAACCCAAAATGCCCTTTGAAAATGTTCATGGTTTCTGATAAAGGTGAAAACCTCTGCCAAAAATGATGAACATATTTCTAGGTCATTCCTGGATTTTTGAATTAACTCTTAATGTATTTGAATTGGAGCTATTAATTCCTATAAAATATTTGGTAGCTCCAAATATTTTGAAACTTGGATGAGGGCCTCTGGTTTAAATCAGATAGTGCCCATAAAAGTTTGAAGAATTTTATAAAGTGATTTGGTATTTAAACTAAGTCAAAACATACTGCAAAAAATAGAAAACAGAAAGATTTATAAAAGAGAAAGACAGAGAGAAAGAGAGATAGTACCTGGCCTTACCTGGAGCCCAAGTGGCTGGCCCAGCCACCTTCCCGGCTCCCTATCGTCTTCCTCCCCGCGCCAATAGGCAGCACGCGTGGCCGACGCACGCCGGCACGCGCCCGGCCACCTCCTGCTTCCCACCGCTGCCCCGACGTGTCTGGATGACACCACGCACCCCCCGACCTCTCTCTCCCTCACCCGTGGCCTCTCTCCTCCCGTGGACCTCTTCCTCTCCAAGAGTTCCCAGGAGCCCGTAGAGCACCTCATCCAGCGTCCTCGTGGCTTGCAGCCTCGCCTGCCTCATCCCCATGCTCCGGCCGCTGTGGATGAGCTCGCTACCGATGAACCAGGCCACCCCACGCCCATCCCGCGTGCCTCCCTAGATGCCGCCGAGAAAGGGCTCCTTTTTGATGCCCTCATCGCAGCAAGCGGCAGTCCCAAGCGCAACTCCGGTGAGCCACCGCCGCTCTGGTTCGTCGCCGTTGTCTAACCGCCGGTGCAGCTGACGTAGCGCCACCATTAGCTGCTAATGACCCAACTAATCACCCCTGGGTCATTGACCAATGGGTGCCAGGCCATTATTAATTTTGGTTAAGATTAGTTCTAACCTTAATTAACCCCTGAGTCACTGACTGATGGGTCCCACGTGTCAGGTTTGACCTGGACCACCTCTGTTGACTTACTGATGTCACACCGTCGTCATGCTTACGTAGTAAATGTTTTCTGTGATTTTAAATAAATCAGAAATGATTTATTTATTTCAGAAAATATCCACATGAGGTGCCCTAAGTGTGTTGAACACGATTTGGTAAAGGTATCGATGAGAGGCCATGTAGGAGTACATGGTGGGTTGTTTCATTGGAACCGTCCTTAAGCACCGAGATCTGTATGTGTGATTTAAGAATCAGTTACTACCATGCATTGGGATCCTTAATTGACCCTCTCGGCTTCTTAACCACCCTAGTCCTCTGTCCAGGAGTTGCAACTAGTTTCTGGTGTTTGTAGGATATGTGTTGGCGGCCGTGCGTAGAGCTGACCCTAGGGGAGGGCTATGATGCGGTAGATACACCGTGGCGTGGTGTACCGAGTCTCCTGTTTGGTGTCTCAGGAACCCTGTACAGATCGTTCGGGGCCGTATGTGGAAACCTCGGCCAGACTCCCTGTGGATGGAACCTGGATAGGAGATAAACCTGGACTAGAGACTTGAGTGTTTAGGTAGGCCGTGGCCGACACCCTCGTTGGGCTTCCGCTTGAAGGTTGCCGAGTACATGTCGTGTAAATGACGGTAAGTGGTGAGAGCGTGTATGAAGAAGTACACCCCTGCAGGGTTATAATCATCTATTCGAATAGCCGCGTCCGCGGTAAAGGACTACTTGGTTGCCTATACAGTTCATAGACAAGTGAAAGTGGATACTCTAAAATGCGCAAGATAAGCGTGAGTGCTATGGACGGCGTTCTCGTAGGGAGACGGGAGCAGATCCATAGTGGTGTACTGATATGGTGAATATGTGGACGCGGTGCGCCACCTCAAAGACTTACTTGCAGTCGTAGTTTAAGATAGCCATCGAGTCAAAGCTGGCTTGCTGCAGTTAAACTCCACCACCCCCTTTGTTGATACCGATGCATATGTAGTTAGTTCTGATGTAAGTCTTGCTGGGTACTTTTGTACTCACGTTTGCCTATTTTATGTTTTGCAGAGAGACGTCAGTCTCGCTGGTAGTTCCGTGTGGACTTCGACGTTTAGCTTGATACCTCAGCTACGATCTTGTGCCCTCGGCAGGATCTGGTAGATAGT
>NC_053027.1:55019668-55035414 GCF_003073215.2 Triticum urartu
CCCAAATTTTCAATTTGGAATGTTATACATTAGATCTTCATGCATATCTTATTTTCTTGCATTTTGGTCGATCCTAGAAATTTCACGCAACTCAAGGACCTTCGGAGAGAGTTGGAGATTTCGTTATTTTCATATTTGAGAGTTTTCTCGAATTTGAAAAGAGGATCATTTGATTTATTTATTTCATCTTCAATTATTTTTCTGATATCAAAATATGAGAGAGGGAATAATATGACTTTCCCAAAATATAGGAAAAATGAAGATTTAATAAATAGATCGAATTTCGTTTTCCGGTGTTTGTTTGTTTTTCTTTGGATAGGGAAAAATGCGTGTTTTCGAAAATTGCATTTTAGGTCCGTAGAAAAGTTCATTTTGTTCGACTCATTTTTAGGAGTCGGGGAAAATTTACTTTAGATTTTTCGGAGTTCGTTTAGTTAGTTTTCTTTTGTTTTTCTGCGCGCGAAATCAGTTAAAAAAATGAGCAGGCCCGCCGGGCCAAAGGCCCAGCCAGCCGCCGCCCCAGCCTCCCTGTGCGCCAGCGCCAGGCGCAGGAAGCCAGGCCGCCGCCTCTTGCCTCTTAGCCGAGTCCTAAAAGGACTCTAGGCTAGCCCTCTTTCCTTTGTTTCGTTTTCCTTTTTCCTACTCTATTTCTTGCCCCCTACCCCAAGTAAAACCCCCCCTCACCTATATAAATACCCCCATAAACCCCCCCTCTCCTCACACCAAAAACCCAAACCCCCTCTCCTCCCCAAGCCGCGCCCCACCCCGCGCCTCTCACCCGTCGTCGCCACCGTTCGCCCCGCCTCGCCGGAGGTAGCCCCGCGCCTCTCTTTTTCTTCCCCGCGGTTCGGTTCTTTTAAAAGAAACCGTTCCGGTTTTCTTTTCTGGTTTTTCTCTCTGATTCTTCGTTTCGGTTTCTTTTCCGAAACCCTAGATCGGTTTTCGTTCTTCTTTCGGACCGTTCGTCTCAATGAACGTGATCACCGATCTTTTCCCGGTTAACGACGCCCGTTCATTTAACCGTTCATCTCTTTTTTTCGTCGGATTTATTCCGCGATCGTGATCTCAGATCAGATCTTCGTTCTAGTTTATCTTCTCGCCCGTTTATCGGAATCAGGTGATTCAAGCGCCTGGAGTTTCGTCTCGAAACCACCATTCCGTCTAATCAACTTGAACAAGTTTTTGCCCCGGTAAAATTTGACCTAGTTCCACTTGCTAGAACCGAGTTGTTTTCTTCCGCCGTTTGTTTTCCGTTTCTTTGTTCGGTTCGTTCTTTCTTTGCAACCGAAGTTCTTAAGTTGAACTATCTAGTTCGTTCTCTTGTTCGAGTTTTACCTGTGCAATAGATGAGTACTTATTGTGTGGTTACTATTGTTTGCTTACGATAGATTGACCGGAGTGTGACGAGTAGATCTATCAAGAGATTTTGAGTGCGAATCATCTTCATCAACCTTGCAGGCAAGTTCACACATTGATCATACCTTTTCTACAACCCATGTTTTATTGCATTAGATCAATCCTCTCACATTGCATGATTAGGATCTAATTAAATTGTGGGATGGGAAGTAGATGAGGTAGTACCTATCACCTGTATTACTATGAAACCTTTGGGAGTTACTTCTACGTTTGCTCATTATGCCATGCTATGCTAGTAGACGTGGATTGGGTGAGTGATATCCATGACAGATGTGAGTTGATAATTTTAATGGTTTATCTAAGGTGGCAACTTAAACACACATCTGGGTGGATTGAGGCACCTGATGTCTATCAGGACTTGCCTGTTTTTTTTGGACCGCCACCCAGGCTCAAAGCGATCATAAGATCTTTCATGCTAGAAACTTCCGTGTGCAGCCACAAGCCATTATGGGCTCTGGCATAGTTGACTAAGTTGTGCGAACTCTTACAGTGGTAGACTAGCAGATGTAGGGGATGTAGGTGTACCGGTCTACCCGATCGTAAGGTGCTAGCGCTTGTGAAAGGCTATGTCTCGGTCATCCGTTTCTCAAACACCGTGTAGTGCGAGAAATCCAACGGAGGCGATCGAGTCTTGTGGGGAAAAGTGCGCAAACCTCTGCAGAGTGTACAAACTAATCATGATTAGCCGTGTCCCCGGTTATGGACATCTTGAGTATCTAGCTCTTGGATTATCCTTTTGATCTCATCACGTTACTTTAAATGAATATTGTTGGGTTTAATGACGTTACTTAATTGGGATTGAGAATGCTGCCAACCATTCTCAATGTTCAACAACCACCATGATAGTTAATTAAAATGTATTCGTTTGCAGTAGGGAAAAATTGGCTTTACGCAAAAACCTTATAACCATAGAGCTTTTCCACCAGCCAAATATGCATGTAGTGATAGCCTTTATTCATCATTCTCTATGGTGTGAATTTGCCAGTACATTCAATGTACTGACCCGTTTCGGGCTGCAACGTCTTATGTTGCAGGTTTCTTACGACGAGTAAGTGATACATTAGGGTTACGATTTCTACACTCAACTTTGCCATTGGTGTTGATGGGAATCCACAACCTTGTTGCTTCCGCTATTTGGATTGAGGTAATAGTATTTACATTACTTTATACATGTGATTTACCTCTGTTATAAATCGTTCGAGTACTGTGTGTGTCAGCATACCGATCCAGGGATGACATCTAAGCACAAAGACTTGATCCATTCGGGTCGGGTCGCTACAAGATGGTATCAGAGCACATGTTGACTGTAGGACGTGACCCTAGAAACTGGCAAGCCCATAGCAAAGATTTTTCTCTACAACTTTCCCTTTCAAAAAGGTCTTTTACCTCTCTTCTCTTCTGAGTTTATTCAAATTTCCTTAGTGAAACCATACCCCCTTTCCCTTTTGACCACTCGAAGATTCGACTGATGAGACCACTCCAAGATGTACAAGATATCGGACATCGAGACCATTCGGAATGAAGAGGATTTTACCATACATTATGATAATGGAAACTACAGAGCTGAAGACCGAAGACAAGTAGAATTTGAAGGCTCTGAAGAATCTCTTGTATGACCATGGTTTCATCTGAAAGAGTACTGCTACCCTTATGGAACTTGGCAGACTATGGAAGTTGACAATACCCGAGATCAAGGTGTGTTGGAGAAAGACCGGAGCATGTAGAGTTGAGAACTCGAAGTTTTGTCAAAGAAACCCTAAGGCAGGAGATATCAACTGGCAAGATAGCTCATGGCAATGACAAGGGCAGAAACACGGTTATCCGTGATGTCATCACCATTGATACTGTGGTCACCGAGCTGAGCTAAGCATGCATTCCTTTAGAAGGATTGGATGGGAGAAGGCTGCTGGAGCATCTATCAGCAAAGGATGCAGTTTTAAACTTAGCTGGTGTATCACCAAGATCTGGAGTAGTACATCAAGAAGTTTAAAATGGAGCTCCAGGAAGTCGTATTAGACAAGGAAGCACTTCGTGAAGAACTTAAGGACAGAAGTTGAAAGCAGCAAGCTAGAGAACAACTTGAGATACAGGAGATTAGTCAGGAACTGAAGGACAGTAGGACCATGGTTCATGCGAAGGATGTTGAAACCCAGAAGTTTGGAATGCACTCCAAAATATTAAAAGGATGCCATGAGAGACTTTGCGTCAATAGAGTTGATCTGGCAAAAGAACTTGAGAAGACAAGTATGGTCGGAAGAAGCATTGGGAGACATGACAAGACTTGAAGAGTTTTGGCAATGTTGACCATTAGAAGACAAACCCTGTTATATACCTACGTTAGATGCGACGATTGTGAGCTGTCATTTGTTTGATGTTTTTCGACAGCCACAACAAAAATCTGTCTTTTCAAAACTTTTGTTTGTATTGTGTGCATCCCTCTCTCTTGATCTCTCTTATCTCACCCCAAACCCATGGACCCAATAGATGATGAATGGAGATGAGCTTGTATTTTCTGGACCGATGAGTCAATTGGAGACAGACCGATGGATTCAGAACATGGAGGATCATATGGAGAACAACCCTATAGTCGGAAAGGATATGGCCCAGCATGCTCTTCAATGCTTTGAAAGAGGTGCTGCTACTTGGTGGAGGATGTACCAAACCATCAATGGATGGCAAGGAGTAACCACTTGGAAAGAATTTAAGTTGACTTTGCTAAAGTCTCAGTTTGTGTCCCAGAAGTTGAAGCCTTATGGAAAGGACATGAAGAAACCTTGTGCATGCAAGATTTGTGGAGAAATCGGACACAACCATAAAGAACACAAGGATGAATGCCCTAATTGTGAAGGAAGTCACCCAGCTGAAGAATGCCCAACTAGGCAGATCACTTGTTTCTTGTGTGAAGGGACTACCCACTATCCTGCTCAGTGTCACATTTACCCCATGGGTACAAAGAACCATCCAGCAGAAGGAAGAAGCAATGAAAGGAGCTCTTATGGAAAGTTTAGAAGAACCTGTGATGAAGAAAGAGGTGGAGGACACACCCAAAGAAGAACCAATTAAACCCTACACCAAGTCTTGCTATTCATGTGGAGAAGAAGGACACATCTCCAGAATTGTATGAATGGGGATCTAGTAGAATTCCCGGCTGAGGAAGTAGAGTATGACCCACAGGAAATAGAAGCCCTGATTGGAATGGAAAAGTCCAGAAAGAGAAGTAGATTGGATTCCAGGAAGGATCTGAGTCATGTCACCTGTTATGGGTGCAAGGAGTCAGGGCACTACCTCAACAAATGCCCAAAAAGGAAACCTCGATACTTGTCAGAAGTAATATGTTTTAGTTGTAATAAAGCAGGGCACTTTGCCAGAGATTGTCCGAAGGAGAAGGAGACTTGTGATAAGTAGTTGAGTTTGTAACAGAAGAAATATAGTCGTAGTAGTGAGGACATTTTCCTTTATATTGAGGTGTTGAGTTGAGGCATGTAATGGAAAAACAGGAGATTGTAATAATTTGAGAATCAATAAAGTTAGCAGTGTTGGTACTGATTTGGATTTTATGAGTTACTCTATGAGGAAAGATGTTGACCATTTTTGAGGATATGAGAAATATGGTCTATAAAATATTGGAGCATTTTAAGGGTGGTAGTACCCTGTAAGAACCGTTGACCCCTGGAAAAGATAAGCATACTCCACTGAGTGGATTTCGGACAAAATGAATACGAGTTTTGTCTCGATATGTGTGATGCCCCAAGAGTATGTGGGATGAAGTTGGAGACCGTCAGTTGTTGGACCAAATGTGATCAAGGAGTCAGAAGAGAATGTTAAGTTGATTCGAGATAGACTGAAGGTAGCTCAGTCCAGACAGAAGAGTTATGTAGACTCAAAAACTCAAGGAGGTAGTCTATGAAATTGGAGACAGAGCATGTCTTCGTGTCCCTCTGCGAGGAGTTAAACGAATTGGAGTTAAGGAAAGTTAGCCCCGAGATTTGTAGGACCATACCGAGTTTTGGAGCGTATGAGAGAAGTGGCCAACAAGTTGGAGTCACCCGAAGGACTGTCAGGAGTTCATGATGTGTTTCACATTTCCCAGTTGAAGAAGTGCCATGCAGAGATGGCCAATATTCCCCTGTAAGGACGCTTGACCCTGGAAAGGATAATGATGTTCCACGAAGTAGAGTATGGACTTCATAAGTATAAGTTTTTACCTCGGTATGTGGGAAATCCCACGAGGATGAAGAGATGAAGTACTATTGGATATAAAGGAGGTATGATGTTGGTAATATGGAGCAATGGCAACCCCATGACAAGTCTGAGTACTCACGTCTTGGTTTGGTGCCAATAGAAGGAAGGAAGACAATACAATTGGATGGATTTAAGAATACTAGGAAGTTGGAAGTTGGAACAATGATCAGTTGCCCGAGATGAGTTCAAGGACTACAAGTGAGAGATGGGCCATAACCCACAGGCCCAGAACCTGCCAAGAAGCAAGCACATTCTTGCTGAAGGAAGGACCCTGGAAGAGGATATACTTTCGATAGACGATTTTATAGGAGTTACGCAAAACCTGAGAGTTGTGAAGGAACGATAGATGTTTGTCTGGCTTGCAGAATCAATGGATTATTCCGAACTTGGTTCGTCGACGAGAGAAATTCTGCAATGCTTGTGAGGATGACCGAGTGTTAGAATGCGAGATTCGCTAACTGTATACAAGGTAATGATTTGGGTGCGGGATGGATTGATCACCATACCGACTTACTCTTATTATTCGCCTTGCTATATGGGATGGTAAATCTGAGTGACTTACCTATAGTGGAGAGACGACGATCAAAACCTTGTTTAAGCCTTAGAATGGTATAGGTATTTTTCCCTTGTACAAGGCAGCTTTTGCCAACCGTAGGTTATACGGTGAGGATCAACCCAGACCCATTTCCTGCAGGAGAAACCATAAATTGTTGACCACCATGAGATATCGATAGTTGTTTAGTTTTGGCGCCAGACCCGTCAGCTAAGAAGACCCAATCTCGGAATAACCTTACCAAGAGGAAAGGACAGAAGAATTGAGGAAAAGGTTATGCCACTACCGGAAGAGCCAGAGAAGGAATTTTCCGAGGATTTGAGAAGACGACACTGTTAACAATATGGATGAAGTATATGAGTTTCGATGGAACGTAACCATGATTCTAAGGGTGGTAGCACCCCAGACACCGTGTGATGATCGATGGATTTTGAGAAGACCCCCAAACCCTAACCTTTTCTTGCTAGCCTCTCCGAATCTCGAGGACGAGATTCCTTTTAAGGGTGGTAGGTTTGTAACATCCCAAATTTTCAATTTGGAATGTTATACATTAGATCATCATGCATATCTTATTTTCTTGCATTTTGGTCGATCCTAGAAATTTCACGCAACTCAAGGACCTTCGGAGAGAGTTGGAGATTTCGTTATTTTCATATTTGAGAGTTTTCTCGAATTTGAAAAGAGGATCATTTGATTTATTTATTTCATCTTCAATTATTTTTCCGATATCAAAATATGAGAGAGGGAATAATATGACTTTCCCAAAATATAGGAAAAATGAAGATTTAATAAATAGATTGAATTTCGTTTTCCGGTGTTTGTTTGTTTTTCTTTGGATAGGGAAAAATGCGTTTTCAAAAATTGCATTTTAGGTCCGTAGAAAAGTTCATTTTGTTCGACTCATTTTTAGGAGTCGGGGAAAATTTACTTTAGATTTTTCGGAGTTCGTTTAGGTTTGTTTTCTTTTGTTTTTCTGCGCGCCCACGGGAAAACCGCCAGGCTTCACCGCCCACAAGCGCCAGGGCAGCGCGCCAGGACCACCGCTCTCGACGTAGCACGAGTGCCAGCCTAGGACTCTGGTGCACAAGCCCAGCCAGCCGCCGCCCCAGCCTCACTGCGCCAGCGCCAGAGGCAGCTAGGCCCGCCTCTTGCCTCTTACGAGTCTAAAGACTTGCTAGCCCTCTTTCCTTTGTTTTCATTTTCCTTTTTCCTACTCTATTTCTTGTCCCCTACCCCAAGTAATCCCCCTCTACCTATATAAATAACCCCATAGAACCCCCCCCTCTCCTCCTCACACCAAAAACCAAACCCCCTCTCCTCCCCAAGCCGCGCCCCACCCCGCGCCCCTCACCCGCCGCCGCCGCCCCTATAGCGCCGCCGCCGCCGCCCTAGCACGCCGCCGTCGCCACCGTTCGCCCCGCCTCGCCGGAGGTAGCCCCGCGCCTCTCTTTTTCTTCCCCACGGTTCGGTTCTTTTAAAAGAAACCGTTCCGTTTTCTTTTCCGTTTTTTTCTCTCCGATTCTTCGTTTCGGTTTCTTTTCCGAAACCTAGATCGGTTTTCGTTCTTCTTTCGGACCGTTCGTCTCAACGAACGTGATCACCGATTATTCCCGGTTAACGACGCCCGTTCGTTTAACCGTTCGTCTTTTTCTTTTCGTCGGATTTATTCCGCGATCGTGATCTCAGATCCGATCTTCGTTCTAGTCTTTCTTCTCCGCTCGTTTATCGGAATCAGGTGATTCAAGCGCCTGGAGTTTCGCTCTTGACCGTCGTTCCGTCTAATCAACTTGAACAAGTTTTTGCCTGGTAAAATTTGACCTAGATTCAACTTGCTAGAACCGAGTTGTTTTCTTCCGCCGTTTGTTTTCCGTTTCTTTGTTCGGTTCGTTCTTTCTTTGCAACCGGAGTTCTTAAGTTGAACTATCTGGTTCGTTCTCTGTTCGAGTTTTGCTTGTGCATTAGATGAGTACTTATTGTGTGGTTACTATTGTTTGCTTACGATAGATTGACCGGAGTGTGACGAGTAGATCTATCAAGAGTTTTGAGTGCGAATCATCTTCATCAACATTGCAGGCAAGTTCACACTTTGATCATACCTTTTCTACAACCCATGTTTTATTGCATTAGATCAATCCTCTCACATTGCATGATTAGGATCTAATTAAATTGTGGGATGGGAAGTAGATGAGGTAGTACCTATTACCTGTATTATTATGAAACCTTTGGGAGTTACTTCTACGTTTGCTTATTATGCCATGCTATGCTAGTAGACGTGGATTGGGTGAGTGATATCCATGACAGATGTGAGTTGATAATTTTAATGGTTTATCTAAGGTGGCAACTTAAACACACATCTGGGTGGATTGAGGCACCTGATGTCTATCAGGACTTGCCTGTTTTTTTGGACCGCCACCCAGGCTCAAAGGGATCATAAGATCTTTCATGCTAGAAACTTCCGTGTGCAGCCACAAGCCATTATGGGCTCTGGCATAGTTGACTAAGTCGTGCGAACTCTTCAGTGGTAGACTAGCAGATGTAGGGGATGTAGGTGGTACGGTCTACTCCATCGTAAGGTGCTAGCGTTTCTGAAAGACTATGTCTCAGTCATCCGTTTCTCAAACACCATGTAGTGCGAGAAACCAAACGGAGGCGATCGAGTCTTGTGGGGAAAAGTGCGCAAACCTCTGCAGAGTGTAAACTAATCATGATTAGCCGTGTCCCCGGTTATGGACATCTTGAGTATCTAGTTCTTGGATTATCCTGTTGATCTCATCACGTTACTTTAAATGAATATTGTTGGGTTTAATGATGTTACTTAATTGGGATTGAGAATGCTGTCAACCATTCTCAATGTTCAACAACCACCATGATAGTTAATTAAAATGTATTCCTTTGCAGTAGGGAAAAATTGGCTTTCGCAAAAACCTTATAACCATAGAGCTTTTCCACCAGCCAAATATGCATGTAGTGATAGCCTTGTTCATCATTCTCTATGGTGTGAATTTGCCAGTACATTCAATGTACTGACCCGTTTCGGGCTGCAACGTCTTATGTTGCAGGTTTCTTACGACGAGTAAGTGATACGTTAGGGTTACGATTTCTACACTCAACTTTGCCGTTGGTGTTGATGGGAATCCACAACCTTGTTGCTTCCGCTATTTGGATTGAGGTAATAGTATTTACGTTACTTTATACATGTGATTTACCTCTGTTATAAATCCTTCGAGTACTGTGTGTGTCAGCATACCGATCCAGGGATGACACTAAGCACAGAGACTTGATCCATTCGGGTCGGGTCGCTACAGTGCATGTGAGGAATAAATCGAATTTGGCTGCACTTAATACATGAGAAACATATACAAGTGCTATATTTCCTAGTTCTTAATCATGCTTGGTTTGGATAAATGGGTTTTCCATGTGGCTTGAATTAATCTGATGAATCTGCAATGTGCTTATTTTTCATCAACATATTTTACTGATAGCATGCGAACCCTTACTTAACCTGATGACTAACTACCTTATATGTGTTGCAGGGAAACAATGGGAAGCACTGAGGTTTACAATCGAGGTTAGCACGTGCATGGTCCGTTGTCTAATAGCACATTATTGTGCAATTGCAGGAACCATTCTAATATTTAGGTTTTTAACAATTTGGTCTTGCACATGTAGGTCCTGCTGTCAGAGGTTTTGACCCACTGTTCGACCCTTTTTGCATATGGGGAAATGAGTTGTCCATGAATATCAGTCAAGTCAAGAAACTCAGAAAGATTGTTAGGATAAAGAAATTAGCGACAAAAAACAACAAGATCTTTGTCTGCACAATGAAGAAGACATCAGTTCACTACAAGATGGTACTAACTATTATACCTTGCCTTTCTTATTCCGTTGCCCCATTTCCAATATAGAGAAGATATTTATGCATATCCTTGTTTTCAGGCCTTTCCAAAGCAGTTCACTGATGATTACCTCTCAAACCACCTATATGGTCAGGAGGTGAGGAAGGTATTCATACAACACCCATGGTTCAATATTGAGGTGTTCCTGAAGAGGACGAACGATGGACGGTCAATCATCCACATGCACTGGCCTAAAGTTACAAAGACCTTCAACATCAATGAAGTCTCAATATTCGCCTTCTGCTTCAGCAGTTTTCCAGATGAGATACATCTATCTATGTACCGTCTATGATGTTAATTTCGAAAGGTTATAGATGTTGCATGTGAAACTTGGTCCTGGTGTAGTTGTGTAATGGGGTAGCTGAGTGCTGAAGCTATATGATGTTGTACTCTGATGTATTTCAATTATGAAAATGAAATATATTGTGTTGCTTAATATGAAATGTCAATTAGATTAATAAATGGATTATGAATAATCAGATAATTAGCCTGCTAATTGGGTTTTGCTATTGCAAACGGTTGTTGAAAAAATACCGTCGGTGATGACCTCAGGCAACGCACACAGTTTCTAGGAATAAACCGTGTTGGATCAATGAACAATCACACACGACTTTCTCTTGAAAACTGTTTGTGTTAGGCCACCTTGCACAAACATTTACCACATAAAAACTGTGTGTGATGGACAGCCTTTGCCACACAGTTTCTTCTATGGACCGTGTGTGATGCATTCAATAACGCAAACGATTTAATGGGAAAAATTGTGTGTGATGTACCTGTGAACGGAAACGTTTTCCTTGGAGCGACTATGTGGGATTGTACATACGAACGGAAACGTTTAGCGGGGACTGACTGTGTGGATGTACTTGCGACCGGAAACAATTTCCCTGTATAATTGTATTTTTTAGCTCTACTATATGTATTTCCGTATTTGAGCGCTCGCCGGTCGCACACGACCTCATTTTGCCGAGCGTGTGTGCTAGGAGGGCATATCCTTGATGGTTTTTGGGTCGTGTGGGAAGGACACCCCTATTGCCCACACTCACTAGGCGACGGTTCCAAATGCCGTCGCAGAAAGGGATTAAAAACCGTTTGCATAGGACTGAGCGTACCAGTGGTAGTACAACTTTGTACTAAAGTTTGCATAAAGTTGAGACACTCGTTTTGGAACGGAGGGAGTACATATTGGCTATGATCTGTCAATCATTGAGATGCAATAGCTTGCATGTTAGTCTCCTTTGTATTTGATGAAATGTTGCAACGAGCAACCTTGGACGCAAGATACATGAAACAGAAGCTAGAAGCTTCACAGCATTGTACAAATTTATCTCGCTCAGAAATTACAGTACGTAATATACTAGTACTATGTAAAGAGTTAGGTGTCGCACGGTGTCCAAAAAATATGGTGATAGTGTGAGGTGGGCCATGTAATCACTGAGCCTGCGTGTTTTCACTGCTCTTGCACTCCTCCACCGTAAGAATGGAGAAAATTGTAATCTAGTAGTACCTCCTTTCGCCGAAAGCGTGGGACATCCAGCAGTCCTACCACCTCAGTAATAATGACCAATGAGCCGTCAAATCACATAGACCCAGCAGTAAGTTGGACGGACGAAGCAACCATCACTCTTGAATCCGCTTCTCCCTTCAAAGCAAGCGCCAGTGAGAGGTCGTGTCCGCTCTGCCCGGGCATGAATGCGGCACCGATTCTTTGGAGCGGCGCTGACCGTTTCGGGAGGGAAGCGTGCGCGGGCGATGGAGGGGCTTTGGGTGGGCGAGGCTGGTCAGGAGCGGGCGTGGCAGCTGTCCGCCTGTCCCGACCAGATGCCCGGAAACGAGAGGATGCACCGACTCTCGTGGCTAAATCATACACTACACATCATCTCTCTGTAGGAGTAGGTCGATGTGTCGCTCTCTCTAACACACACATGCTATTAAACACATACACACACACACAGGTTCATAGAATAGTAATATCCTGCGAGTGCGAAGCCACAGGAAGTGAGATACAAATGGAGTACGTACAAGAAGAGAAGAGGTGACGAATATTCCATAAAACCTGGACTGAGGAGTAGTACTCCCTCCGTCTAGGTGTTAAGTCATCTTACGAAAATCAGATATTCCCAAAATGTTTAGGTGTCGTCCATTAACTTTGCATCTCAATCCCCTACTGGCCTCGTTGCTAGCAAGCGTTGTTACTTAGGGAGCGTTTGGATCCTTAGCAAGACCAGTTTATAGCATAGCCGGGCAAGTTTAGGCGTTTGGAACTGTTAAAATATGTTAGCTTTTGTGGGCCAGCTAGCTTGGGTGGGCTAGAAAAACCTTGCTAGCTTAGGAGAGCCAGATCAGCTCGCATCCGACGACAAACTTCGCGCATGGAAAAATCGGCGACCCACTCATGACAACGATTTTCACGAGGCAAGGCTGGTAAGAAAAAGAACTAAACTGTTTGACCAGGCAAGGTTGGAAAAGCGAAATCTGGCTAGCTGGGCTAGCCATAGTGGGAGTAACTTAGGTACTAGTAACATAGCACATTCCAAGAAAACATTTCTTATGTGGCATGGAGTTAATGAGGAAAGAGATGCTTGTGGTAACATAATATGTTACTGTAACATAACACACCCCGAGGTAAAAGGAATCTATATCTCTAATGAAGACTTGCATGTTACCATCCATATGTTACTACCCAATATGAAGGTAGTAACATAGACTAGTAACATGCCCACTATGACCAGTGATAGCCCACAAGTATAGGGGATCGCAACAGTTTTCGAGGGTAGAGTATTCAACCCAAATTTATTGATTCGACACAAGGGGAGCCAAAGAATATTCTCAAGTATTAACAGTTGAGTTGTCAATTCAACCGCACCTAAAATACTTAATATCTGCAGCAAAGTATTTAGTAGCAAAGTAATATGGAAGTAACGGTAACGGTGGCAAAAGTAACAGTATTGGTTTTGTAGTGATTGTAACAGTGGCAACGGAAAAGTAACTAAGCAAAGATCAATATGTGAAAAGCTCGTAGGCAATGGATCAGTGATGGATAATTATGTCGGATGTGATTCCTCATGCAACAGTTATAACATAGGGTGACACAGAACTAGCTCCAGTTCATCAATGTAATGTAGGCATGTATTCCGAATATAGTCATACATGCTTATGGAAAAGAACTTGCATGACATCTTTTGTCCTACCCTCCCGTGGCAGCGGGGTCCTATTGGAAACTAAGGGATATTAAGGCCTCCTTTTAATAGAGTACGGACCAAAGCATTAACACTTAGTGAATACATGAACTCCTCAAACTACGGTCATCACCGGGAGTGGTCCCGATTATTGTCACTTTGGGGTTACCGGATCATAACACATAGTAGGTGACTATAGACTTGCAAGATAGGATCAAGAACTCACATATATTCATGAAAACATAATAGGTTCAGATCTGAAATCATGGCACTCGGGCCCTAGTGACAAGCATTAAGCATAGCAAAGTCATAGCAACATCAATCTCAGAACATAGTGGATACTAGGGATCAAACCCTAACAAAACTAACTCGATTACATGATAAATCTCATCCAACCCATCACCGTCCAGCAAGCCTACGATGGAATTACTCACGCACGGCGTGAGCATCATGAAATTGGTGATGGAGGAAGGTTGATGATGACGATGGCGACGGATTCCCCTCTCCGGAGCCCCGAACGGACTCCAGATCAGCCCTCCCGAGAGAGATTAGGGCTTGGCGGGCTCCGTATCGTAAAACACGATGAATCCTTCTCTCTGATTTTTTTTCCTCCCGAACGTGAATATATAGAGTTGGAGTTGAGGTCGGTGGAGCCTCAGGGGGCCCACGAGACAGGGGGCGCCCCCAGGGGGGTGGGCGCGCCCTCCACCCTCGTGGACAGGGTGTGGGCCCCCTGGTGTTGATTCTTTCGCCAGTATTTTTTATAAATTCCAAAAATATTCTCCGTGAAGTTTCAGGTCATTCCGAGAACTTTTATTTCTGCACAAAAATAACACCATGGCAATTCTGCTGAAAACACGCCAGTCCGGTTAGTTCCATTCAAATCATGCAAGTTAGAGTCCAAAACAAGGTCAAAAGTGTTTGGAAAAGTAGATACGATGGAGACGTATCAACTCCCCCAAGCTTAAACCTTTGCTTGTCCTCAAGCAATTCAGTTGACAAACTGAAAGTGATAAAGAAAAACTTTTACAAACTCTGTTTGATCTTGTTGTTGTAAATATGTAAAGCCAGCATTCAAGTTTTCAGCAAAGATTATGAACTAACCATATTCACAATAACATTTAGGTCTCATGTTTACTCATATCAATGGCATAATCAACTAGCGAGCAATAATAGTAAATCTCGGATGACAACACTTTCTCAAAACAATCATAATATGATATAACAAGATGGTATCTCGCTAGCCCTTTCTGAGACGCAAAACATAAATGCAGAGCACCTTTGAAGTTCAAGGACTGACTAAACATTGTAATTCATGGTAAAAGAGATCCAGTCACAGTCATACTCAATGTAAACTAATAGTAATGCATGCAAATGACAACAGGTGCTCTCCAACTGGTGCTTTTTAATAAGAGGGTGATGACTCAACATAAAAGTAAATAGATAGGCCCTTCGCAGAGGGAAGCAGGGATTTGTAGAGGTGCCAGAGCTCGATTTTTGAAATAGAGATAAATAATATTTTGAGTGGCATACTTTCATTGTCAACATAACAACCGAGAGATCTCGATATCTTCCATGCTACACACATTATAGGCGGTTCCCAAACAGAATGGTAAAGTTTATACTCCCCCACCACCAACAAACATCAATCCATGGCTTGTCCGAAACAACGGGTGCCTCCAACTAACAACAATCCTGGGGGAGTTTTGTTTGCAATTATTTTAATTTAAGCATGGGACTGGGCATCCCGGTTACCAGCCATTTTCTCGTGAATGAGGAGCGGAGTCCACTCCTCGTGAGAATAACCCACCTAGCATGGAAGATATAGACAACCCTAGTTGATACATGAGCTATTCGAGCATACAAAACAGAATTTCATTTGAAGGTTTAGAGTTTGGCACATACAAATTTACTTGGAACGGCAGGTAGATACCGCATATAGGAAGGTATGGTGGACTCATATGGAATAACTTTTGGGGTTTATGGAAGTGGATGCACAAGCAGTATTCCCGCTTAGTACAAGTGAAGGCTAGAAAGAGACTGGGAAGCGACCAGCTAGAGAGCGACAACAGTCATGAACATGCATTAAAATTAATCAACACTGAGTGCAAGCATGAGTAGGATATAATTCACCATGAACATAAATATCGTGGAGGCTATGTTGATTTTGTTTCAACTACATGCGTGAACATGTGCCAAGTCAAGCCACTCGAATCGTTCAAAGGAGGATACCACCCTATCATACCACATCACAACCATTTTAATAGCATGTTGGCACGCAAGGTAAACCATTATAAACTCCTAGCTAATTAAGCATGGCATGAGCAACTATAATCTCTAATTGTCATTGCAAACATGTTTCATTCATAATAGGCTGAATCAGGAACGATGAACTAATCATATTTACAAAAACAAGATAGGTCGAGTTCATACCAGCTTTTCTCATCTCATCAGTCCTCACAT